>NC_048299.1:252064387-252258009 GCF_013100865.1 Trachemys scripta elegans
AATTCAAATTTTCCCGGGGCTTTTCCTGTGTGGCAGTTCAGAACATCCGAGCTCTTACTGCTGTCCAGAGCGTCAACAGAGTGGTGCACTGTGGGATAGCTCCTGGAGCTATTAGCGTCGATTTCCATCCACACCTAGCCTAATTCGACATGGCCATGTCGAATTTAGTGCTACTCCCCTCGTCGGGGAGGAGTACAGAAGTCGAATTAAAGAGACCTCTATGTCGAACTAAATACCTTCGCGGTGTGGACGGGTGCAGGGTTAATTCGATGTAACGGCGCTAACTTCGACATAAACGTCTAGTGTAGACCAGGCCTGAGTCATTTAAATTGATCCAGAGATGGGAGCTACAGTAATAGAAACTTTGGTTCTGGAGACCATATCTTTTTATTCTGTCTCAGGTCAAACAAGCACTTATTTAGCACAGTATCAAAATGTTGATAAAATTGATCAAGACGAAAAAGGACATGAAGATAGGAATGTTTTAATTACCTATACATCTATACCAGGAACCAGTGTATTAAAACAAAAGGAATTAGAATTGCTCATTTATTAACAAAAATTCAACCTAGTTGGTACGGCTGAAGTCTGGTGAGAAGACTGGCATGACTGTAATGTTAAAATCAATGGTTATAACCTGCTTAGGAAGACTGGAGTGCACAGAAGGGGAAAGAGAATGGCAAACTGTTAAAAATGAGATTACTGATTTCCAAGTCACTGACAACTTGGAAGAAAATGATCTTGCATGCTGACAGATCAATGTCATAACAAATAAAGCACAAGACGTACTATTTGGTGTCTGCTACAGACCACCAAATCACACTAGAAAACAGGAGGACTACCTCCTTAAGCACCTACCCACAAGATGGAGAAAACCCATTGTTCCATGGTGCTTCACATTGAATAAGCAGTCAATGAATTTTAACAAGCAACAATTGTCCCTAGTCTATCAGTAATGGTGGCACACACATATAAAGACATACGCACACACACAGGGTATAATCTTCTTGAACTACCTCAGTCCTAGAAATTGTGAGATGAATGTGGCACAATTATAAATACTATGTCATTTCCCATCATCCATGGCACCATACAAACCCATTCTGTGGGCACACAAAGCATCTCTGAGTTCTGTTGTGCACGTGAATACTGTTCCAGTAATGACAGGGACCAGCAGTGTCTTGGATCCATTCCTGGTGAAATTGCTCAGCTTTGGCTTAGCAGACATTGAGCAGTGCTCAGCAGGCCACAATAAAGTGAACAACATTGATAACATCGGCATCCAAACAATTCTGAAGGCAGCGCCATCTTGATTTCAATCTGCTAATCCCACATTCCATCACCATTTTTCAGCTACTGAACAGGTAGTTGAACCTTCTTTTTGCCAGGCCTTCTGCAATCAGGTTACAGATTCATAAACTATGGCAAAAAGAGGTAAGCAGGGTCCACTAGAATAAAGTGGTAACAGTTACTCCATTTATAACAATATCATTTGGTAGAAACAATGTCCCATCTTGTTCATGAAGGTATAGTCTCAATCTCCAGAAAACACTGGCACCGTGCACCTTGCTAGTACATACTATGCTGGTGTCTATGACCTTGCCTCTCTGGTTGTCCAGGGTCTGCAAAATGAACCACCCTTGTGGTTTATGTACTCATGTGTTCCTTGCAGAGGGGAAATTCTGGGCACATAAGTCCCCTCAATAGCCCCAGGTCAGTCTGGGAAGCACATTCTCTCAAAGCCAACAATGTTCCTGAAATAATTGCTAACGCCCATCCTGTTTAGGTAAATCACAGTCATGATTGCCTCACAAGCCTCCACAACCACCACCTTATCTCTTGACTTGCCAACACCTAACTGGTTAGCCACAGACCTGTAACAGGCTGGGGAGACTTCTCTCTGGTGGCAATAGAGACCCACGTCTGAGCTCACATGGCCTCCTCATGCATGTGTTTGGACGCTGAAGGGTCATGGCAAGCTGATTACCAGAATGTCTACTTCTTCATACAAAAGTTCTGGGAGCCACTGCAGGTCATCCCAGATCCACATGATTATGTGATCCCACCAGTCTGTGCTTGAGGCGTTACTCCAGAAGCGCCAATCTACATATGGAGAATCTGCAGTTATGGCAACAGGCACGAGCATCATCGCCTGTTTCCTCAGATTTTTTGTTTGTTTTTTAAACACAGACATATTGAGCTTTATGAATTAGGCCAGATTGTACATTCCTTCAATTAGTCTTCAACTGCAAGCTGCAGTGTATGGGCAGAACAGTAAACTCCCTTCAATGTTACACCCATGACCTCAGCAGAAATATTAAATACAGCTTCTTCAACCACATGAATCAAATCATTCTGATCTGGTCCATATCTTCTTTTTGAAAGAAGTAAACTCTGTTTGCTCTTTATTCAGAATTTGTTGTTCTGCTTTTTCAGTTTCCTGGTCCTCAATCATTATCTTCACTGCTTTCACTATGTTTGTTCCATTACCTGTAATACTGCCTACAATGGATGGCTTGGGTGATTTCATACATACCAACCCACTTTAACAATCAGATTTTTAAATATTCAGAGGTGTCTTTCTTTGATCTCTTTAAATGCTGGAGTCGGAAGAACAAATTGTCCTGCAATAATATATCAAACGTTAATCCCTAAAAGGGATCAGTCAAATTATGTGGCACAATCCACTTCCAATGAAATTAGTCATCCCTCAATTTCTTTTTTTTTGATCCCCTCCTGAATGGTAGCTACTACAGTGGCAATTTTGTCTCGTACACTTTCAGCATTCAGTTTTGTCCCCAGGCCTTCCAGTAAGCAGTCAACAATTTTGCAAAATCCTGACTTCTCCATTAGCTTAAATGGTCTTGCTTAAATGGTCTTCCATTTACAGTGATTAATTCTAGACAAGCATCCAGTAAGGCAGGTTCATCAAAAGTTATTGTCGTTGCCTTAGTTGTGAACACGGAGTCCAAAATACCTTGTGTTATAGTAGACTTCTTGATGTGGGTTCACCAGAATTGCATGCATGTTGTCATCATTTATGATTTTTATTCTGCATTTTTTTTTCTAAAGCAAATGCAGCATACTCCTCTTGGTGGTGTCTTCGAGTGTGCCTTTCCAGGTTGGCAACATAGTTGAATGGCACTCTGGTTTCCCAATTTGACAAGCACTTTTTTTTTTTAAACTGTCATATTTGAAGAACTTTCTTGCATGATTCTCAGTTGTTGTAATAAACTATATAATATTTTTAAATAAACCAAAGACAATAGTGTAGCCCAGTTGCATATTTCCAGAATCTAATCAAGTATGGTTGTGTTTAAGCAAAGTAGCGGCAAGAAGTCTGAGAAGTAGTTCAGAAAGGGATGATCTTGTGTCACTAACAATCCATGCAAGGTAATTTAATTTCAAACTTTCACAGAGCTTGTTCTGACTCTAGACTCCTCCTTTCCAAATTACAAGCTGCTTCTCAGATTCCTTGCCAGTGACACTACTTTACTAATACACTAGCAGGGTTAGATTGGGGAGAAGCTGGAAATAACAACCTCTAGGAAAAATATGGAGGGGCCTAGAGTAGCCAGCTGAGCAGGCAGGAGCTATCACTCCTTTAGCCTTATGTGTGAGGTTGATAGGAGGGAAGGGGAGGCTATATTCCTTTTACAGACTTCTCATGCACTCTTGAGGACAATAGAAATTATTCTCTTACATATGTTTGATCCAAAAAGACGGATGGCTAAAAGACCCAGAAGACTAGGGACACTCAGAGATTAGATTTTTAATGTTTCTTTTATATTGAAGCTTAGAGATATCTAGTTTAAAGTAATATACAGCGGATATTATTCCCAGAATAGGTGTATAAACCCAAACTGGCCAAGTCTCCTTTAAGTGGGGAACAGAATCCAAACCTTCTGGAAGATAAATAATGATTAAGAGTGATGCAATTTGCAGTTTTGTTATTCCACTAGAGCCTCTCATGTTTTTATTTGAGGACAATATTTTTAACTTCATGTTCTGGGAAGCACAAAGCATGTGGCTGTCCTAGATATAAACAGTAAGCAATGTAGCATATAGATACATTCTGTAATTCAGAGTTTATCATCATCAGTGCTCAAGTGATTACGCAGCACTAGTTCTCAGGAAAACTGAGTTCATTACTAGTCAGTTTGACCTGAAAAAAAGATGCTAAAGAAAACTAGCATACAGCTTAATAGAGGTAATTTACTTCTAAGGACACTAACCTTTTGTTTCAGTGTGAAAGATGTAGAAGTGTATTGATTTAGTAGGGCTATAATACCTACTACTATATGATCTTGTGCCACTTGTTTTTACATTTTGTCATATAGCCATCACTCCTTTACATGCTAGCACTACTAAACTACTGTTGCTATGCCAGCATGTAGTTATCTTCCTGGTTGCCCAAGCAAAGATACATCTAGATAGAGATGGGTCAAAGATTCCCTGCACCTCATTTTTAGTAAGTGTCATGCTTCACAAAGGATTGAGGAGGGTAGCAGGCTACTGTTTAGGACAACAAAAAGCAACAAGACCTGCTGATTAGATATACAACACAGCTGCTTCAACTGCATTTCAAAAGAGCCTGAAATCTTAATCAATATTTCAGATAGCCAAAGTGCTATTACAACTTTTGCCATGAAATGGAAGGCAAAATAGCTCAGTTTCTATGCTACAAAACCTTGCCTTTCCAGAAAATGTAGTCAGGTATGGTTTTTGAGAAACTCTTAAGGAAAATATGCATCTGGGGAATAAAGGAAGGAAAGTGGTTTGGGTGGACATATCATTCCTGAATAGTTTCCTCTCCATGCTTAACTACTTGTTAGAAAAACCACTATTAGTAGTGTTAAAATAAATGCAATTACTTGGAACAATGTTTACAAATCCCATTTACTGTGTGTATTAAAACTTAACTATCTATATAAATTCAGAGTCAGAGGGAATAAGTTGTGAACAAAATCAGATCTCACATTTTAGGAAGCAACTAATTATGGAACAGTATTGGGAGGCATGCTCCAAAAGAGTACAACAAACAAGGATGAGTCCTCTTGAGAGAGACCCCAGACTATAACACATTTCTAAGAATATTCTACAGTATCCTTTATCCACACTGTCAAAGTGTCATGCAAGATCCAGATAAATGAAAGTTAACTTATGTGTAACTGCAGGTTTTCCGAGATGTATAGTGCCTATTTGTATTCCACATGTGGGTACGTGTGCGCACCATGCACTTGAGACGGGAAAATCTTGCAACTAGCATGCACTGGTCTGCGCCTGAATCCTGGCTCTCCTTGTGCTCTGCACCCAGGATATAAGAGGAGGTGCGGACTGATTGCCTGTCCCAGGAATCTTCTCTCCCAGGAATCAAAGCATGATCCGAAGCAGAGGGCAAGGAGAATGGGTAATGGAATGCAAATAGGGACCATACAAGTAAATAACCTCGATTACTTCTTCAAGTGCTGATCCCTATGTGTATTCCACATGTGGGTGACTAGTAAGCAGTACAAAGGCTGTGTCAGCAGAAAAGACTTGAATCAAAGCATAATGTATTGTGAAAGCACGAATGGAACTCCGGGTTTCCATCTTACAAACATCCAGCATCTGCATTTTTCGAAGAGATGCTACTGAGTTCACATGTGCTATTGTGAAATGGACCCTCAACCTGCCCAGAGGAGGAAAATGCTTCAAATGATAGCAAAGGAGGATACAGACAGAAATCCCCTTTGAGAGACTCTGAACAGATATCACTTGTCCCCATGTTCACTCAACTAGAGCAACAAACAGTCTACATGATAGCCTAGTTTTGCTCTTTGCAGGTAGAATGCCAATGCTCTTCTGATGTTGAGAGAATGAAATCTCTTCTCACTAGAAGTAGGAGACTTTGGAAAGAATACAAGTAAATTAATCAATTGGTTTATGTTGAACTCAGAAATTACCTTCAGGATAAATTTCAGGTGGAGGCAAAAGGATGCCTGCTCTTTATAAAATATAGCATATGATATCAGTCATGAGGATCCCCTACTTCCCTACTCTACTGGCAGACATAACTGTGACAGGAACATGACCTTCATAGACAGGTAGGACATCAAGTACATGGCCAATGGTTTGAAAGGTAGCCTGTAAGTGTTGAAAATACAAGACTGAGGTCTCACTGCAGTGTTGGCTTCACTACTGATATAAATCTGGTAGATACAGGGAGAGTAAAAATAGTTGTACCTGACATACTGATTGCTACTAGATGGATTCACAGAGAGCTAATAGAAAGACCTGACATAATGAGAGTGAGGAGGTAGTCTAAAATAGCAGGAATACCTGCTGACCCATATAACTGATTCTATCGTGCACAGGTAGAGAAATACCTCATTTGGCTAGATAATATTTTCTGGTAGAATCTTTCCTGCGGTGATTAAGTGTAGTTTATACAGCTTCTAAACATGAACGCTCTAGGTCTAAGCCATGAGGTGAAGAGAGTCCAGGCTGGAAGGTCTGATCCCACCATTTGCCTGAGTTAGCAGGTCCAGGAAGGACTGAATGCTGATGGATTGACATTTGTAGGAAGTCCAGAAATAACAACTGTCTAGGACAATTGGGTGTGATGAGATTGACTCGTGCTCTGTCAAAATTAATCTTCCATAGAACCTGGGGTAGTAGCAGGATGGGAAGGAAGGCGTACTTCAAATAGTCCATTGTTGTAGCTCTCCAGTTGTAGGCAAAGTACACTAGTTGGCCACCGAAGCTGACTTTGGAAACAGGTGGGGATCGCATCCTTGCAATGGTGTGCAACTCAAGCGTCCTGTCAAAAGTAACTTTTAGCCAGTAGATGAGGTTGGGTGGCTATTGTCAAGAAGAATGGGGCTGCTGTGACATTCTGTACCTCATGGAAACACCCTACACCCCCATGTTCATCCTTATAATATGACTGTGTGGTATCTAATGCAAAGTTTGCCACGTCGGGTGTCTTCGGAAGGCTCCTGATGTACTGAGCATTGTTGTTATGGTAATGTTATAGGTTATAATTTCATGTATATAGTTATGAGGCTGAAAATGTTCCTCGTGGCTTAAAGCAAGCCCAGGCAAAAACTCTCTAAGAACAGAGGAGCAGTTCACACGTCATCAGGGCATGTATGGGACAAACCCAGCCCAGCCTCACAGAAACAAAGAACAATGGCCTAGGCAACAAAGAAGGATCGGTTGGACTCTAGAGTGAGTCACCCCCCTTCCTTTGGTCAGTTGGGGACTGCGATGAGGTAATGCTCTCTTGGCTCTGAAGGGGGGAGGGACAAAGCCAAGAGCAAAGAAATAACATGATAAAAGGGAGAAATTATTTGCCACGCGCTTCCTCTCTCTTCCACCTCCATCTACAGATGACTGAAGCGCTGATGAAAGGGGAGCCTGGCTAAAGGGCAACCAGACAGCTTGTGGTGAGAAGCATCTAAGTTTGTAAGGGCACTGAAAGTGTTAAGAATAGCTTAGAATGAGTTTTGCTTTTATTTCATTTGACTAAATCTGACTTGTTATGCTTTGACTTATAATCACTTAAAATCTATCTTTGTAGTTAATAAATCTGTTTGTTTATTCTACCCGAAGCAGCGCATTTGGTTTGAAGCGTGTCAAAAACTCCCCTTGGGATAACAAGCCTGGTACATTATCAATTTCTTTGTTAAATTGACAAACTCAATAACTGGACACTGCAAGACTGAGGTTCCTAGGGTTGTGTTTAGGACCGGAGATATTGGCTAGTGTCATTCGGTTGCACAATCCAAGGAGCAGCTTACATGCCAAAGGCTGTGCGTGAACAGCCCAGGAGTGGGGGGTCTCACAGCAGAGCAGGGTAAGGCTGGCTTCCAGAGTTGAGGATTGAAGTGACCTAGCAGATCACCGATCCAGATAATACCAGAGGGGAACATCACAGCTCCATACCTTGGTTTCTGCACCGTTTGGTGCTTACGTGGCAGTTCATAGGATTGTTGGTGGTAGAAAGGATATGGAAGAGGCCTTGGCTTATATATCTGTTCATGATGCTTCCTCTTTGGGGCAGGAGTATAAATGCCCAAGGTGTGAAGGGATGTCCTTGTTAGAGAGATTGGCTTCACCGAAGTAAAACCCTCAGTGGTGTTCTGGACCTTCCTGGGAAACCGAAGAGTGAAGCAGTGACTCTCAATGCATTACTGCTGCAGTCACTATAGATCAGCGTGCAGTGAGGTTTTATCCGCAAGTCTACCTTCCTCAACAAGGGCTGGGAATTAAATTCCCCCAGCAGGACAGGACCCATTTTTGAACTTCAAATACTTCATAAAATCGTATTTTGCTTACATAGCCTGGTAGTTAAAGATTCTGAACTGGAAGCTGGTGGGTGTGAATACCTTCTTCCCCAGAAGATCAAGGAATTTAGCTCCCTTGTCTGCATGGGTGGTCTTACAACGTTGCTGCCTGGATCCTTCCGTGGCTGCTTGTACTACTAGTGAGTTGGGGAGGCAGGATGGGTGACAAGAATTCTGCCCCTTTTGCAGGCACAAAGTAGCGCTTCTCAGCCCTTTTAGAGGTGGGGTACATGTTGCCAATGTATGGCATACCACTTTGGCTAGTACCATAACGGCCTCATTCACTGGAAGAGGTGCCCAAAATGATCTAGTGGGCTGCAGGATATCCAAGAGTATCTTGAACTTCTTCTAATGGAATCTGAAGTTTTACCACCATCCTCTGCAACAGTTCTTGATACTAGTACTCCAGCTGGTACTCTAAATGGAAGAACCTGCTATGGGAGAAAAACAGCGTGTTGTCAAAACACCGCTAGCTCTTCTTTACCTGCCCGTGGGGCCTGCCGCCACACAGGCATCCCGACCATGGAGACTTCCTCCCAGGCCTTGCTGGGAATTCAGCCTGCATGCCCTTGCCAACGAAAGCCAGGCCAGGAGGGAGGTGGGGCGGGGGGTGGGGGAGGGAAGAACCAGCCAGCGTGACAGATGTCTGTTGGTGGAGTCCTCAGGAAACAGGTAAGAAAGCTGCAAGAGGAGCTGGATCGTCTGTATAGCGTCGGGGAGTGCAAGGACTTTATCAGCTAGACACAGGATGACAACCAACTACAGATCTGCTCAGGGTCTAACCTCCCCAAATGGGTCTCCACATGCCGCCCTTGAAAGAAGGTTAAGATATAACTTTATCACAGTTCATAACTTATAAGTACCTACATGGGGAACAAACAAAAAAAATTGATAATGGACTTTTTAATTACACAGATAAAAGGTATAACACGATCCAATGGCTAGATATTGAAGCTAGGCAAATTCAGAATGGAAGTAATGCCCAAATTTTTAACAATGAGTGTAATTTACTACTGAAACAACTTACTGAGGGTTGTGGTGGATTATCCATTAGTGGCAATTTTAAAATCAAAATTGGATGTTTTTCTAAAATACATGCTCTAGCTCAAACAGGAACTAACTCAGGAAACTTCTGTGGCCTGTATTATGCAGGTAGTCAGACTAGATGACAGTGGTCCCTTCTGGGCTTATAAATGTATGAACTACTCTGAAAAGTGTGCAGCTCTTTCCAAGATTGAATCCTAAAACAGGAATAGTATGAGAACGACACTTATAAAAACTAATATTTTAGCAAAACTTACCTCCCACTTTTCAGATGCAGCATCTCCACGTTTGCCCGTTTTAATAAGAAACAAACTTCCTGTTCCGTCTGAAATGGTAACCCAGGTAGAAGATGAAAAGTGTATTGATGCACAAAGGCGATTATCACAAGCTGTCACGTCTGAAGGTAGCCTGAATACTTCTCTCGGCTTTCGAAAGGCAGTGTCCTATAAGCAAAAAGCAATGAGATGTTGACAGAATTAGATATGAATAAAATATTTCATGAACAGTTGTTTTATTACACCCAATTTTAGATTAAGAAATCTGTTCACCAGCTTCTCTGCTAATAACCTCTGCTAAATCAGACAAAATATACCCACATTTCAAATTTAACTGCATGGTACAAAACAAGCTAATTCTATTTTATAGCTAGCTCTTACATCTATCACCACCAACATGCTAAATATTTTATATTAAGAAATTATCTTTCATCTTAGAGCACTTTACAAACTGAAATAGACATATAGTACAAACACAGGAACACTTCATCCACTACTGAGATGAAGCCACTTCCATGTTTCAGTTCTCAGCAACATTAGACTGTTTAGGACTGAACTGATCGCAATCATATTTAACTAAAGCTGCAGAAACATTTTAGTTAGACTATAATAGCCCAGGTTGGAATTTAACTGGGAGTGTGAAAGTTAACATCTCTATTCTCATAAGAAGTGCTAGGGGATAGAATCACAAAAATACAGAAGTCATCAAGTCTAGTCCTCTGTGTTGATACTTAATGATCAAGAAGGGATCAGACTTCAAATGAGTCTCAAAATCTCCTTTATATGCAGATCTAATAAACAGTGGACAGCTGTTCCAAATATTATACAGTACTATCAAGGCTGCCTGCTCAAAGCAACAGTGAATTGTGGGTTCTCTACTTCATCCAGACACTAGGTCTTTATTGAAAGAAAAATAATTGGTACTGTAAATACTGAAAGGTTACTCTGGATTAATAATAATAATTAAAAAAAAATCACACCTTCCAGAAGCTTACACACATCCTTTGTCAAAGGTTCATATACTTTAATGCCACAACAAACCAGACGGGCTCGGGATAGAACAAGTTATTTTCCTTCATTAATGAATCAACTATTATAAACAGTCCAGATTTTAACCCAATCAAGAATCAGAGTTTTAAAGATTGAGAACACCATGGGAAAGCCAGTTGGTCAGATGTTCAAAGATTTTTTTTAAATTGATTTAGAAATTAAAACCAACTTTAACTGGCCTATTAAGAAATGCATTCGGTTTCTCAACTTTCTAGAAAAGTTGTTTTATACAGAAAGCTAAATTTTCTGTATAAAAAGTGATGGATAGAAAACAAGCAAGCAAACAGTAACTGATATCAGTCTTTTCATACATGATATGGTGGGGAAAGGATTTGGATAGGACTGTGCAAGCTTAATTCAGCCTCTTGTGTGCATGCATTTTGATACAGTTTTTAATGTCAAGCTGACCAGTCTATAGATACCCAGGTCATCCCATTTACTCTTTTTAAACTCTGGCACTGTATTACCTTTCTTCCAATCCTCTGGAATTTTTCCAATGTTCTAAGACTTAGTGAAAAAAATCATCAACACTTCAGAGTTTCTTGGCCAGCTCTTTTAAACTCTCATATACAAGTGGTCTAGACCTAATGTTTTAAAAATATCTAACGTTAGTAGCTGCTGTTTATAGCCTCCTCAGTTAATGTTGGAAAGGAAAGTATTTCATCATACGACATGACTACATTGTCTGGCTTTTCCCCCCCAATACAGAACGGGCATCTCTATCTCATTTCTGCCTCTTCTACATTATTAACAATTCTACCATTTCGACTGAATAACGAACCAGTGTCATTCTTAGGATTCCTTTCAGTTTTCACATTTAAACGTATTGTCCTCAACTCTGCTGGCCATTGTTTTCTTCTTTGGTCTTTTTGCTTTATCAAATTTCTACAATTTCTAGCTTCTAACTTGTATTAATTTTTATCAACATCACTTTATTCCATTTGTTAAAGAGAGAGAGATGCGTTCACTTCCCCTTGAAAACAGTTTTTTTCCCACCAGTATAGTCATCTGTCAATTTTAGAACTGTGGATTTTTGGGCAGTTATTAAAAACTTAAATCATTCCCAATTATTCACACTTCTTTGTTCGAATTCTCTCTTCCAGCTAATCTGGCTCAACTGTTGTCCGCTTTCTGAAATTGTTCTTTTTAAGACACCTTGTATACATATTACTGATTTAGACTCTATTCTGTTTGCGCTCAACAAATGTAAGTAAAGATAACTTGCACCTACGCAACCACAGATTTTTAGTACTGTGGTCAGGTCCTCTTTATCAAAACGAAATCTAATACAGAATTTGTCCATGTTGGATGCAACAATGTTTGAGTTCAGAAACTGCCATCTATCATATTAGAAATTCCAACAGTGTAACCTGTTTGGATGTTCCTGTTAAATTGTATTTATTACATAGTTTAATATTTGAAATTTAATGGTGAAAGCTCTATTCTGCATCCAATGATCAATGCAATTGTGTTTGGTTTTCCCTTTATGATTCTTCAGCTACAGAATAATTTAAAAACACCAAACCCCACACTCAGTGCTCTGTATCAGAGGGGTAGCCGTGTTAGTCTGAATCTGTAAAAAGCAACAGAGGGTCCTGTGGCACCTTTGAGACTAACAGAAGTACTGGGAGCATAAGCTTTCGTGGGTAAGAACCTCACTTCTTCAGATGCAAGTCAGTGCTCTGTATCAGTTCCATCAAAAAGGAGCCAGGAATGTGCCTAAATGTCATTCTGCCTTTACTAAGTGTGATGCTGTATGACTGAAACATGACCATGTATATCATTGATATTGCCACAGTTAGACAATTGCAACAAATTTTGTGCAAAGTATATCATGCAAGGTATCAATGGAAAGTTAAAAATTGCTAAATAAGATTATCCTGTTTAAATCTATGTATCACTGTATCTGAAGTTATGAATATTGTCTATATATCTGTATTTCAAATGTGTTTGTTCCTGCGGTAACACCCAAGGTAGTTTACACCCAGTCTAGTGAATGGACTACTTAAGCTTGATGACCTATTAAAGACACTTAGCTCTCACAATGGGCCATAGAAGAGACTCATTTCACCCAAATGTCTCTTCCTGCAGACTCCTCAGCCTCTTCCTGCAGATTCCTCAGCCTCTAAGGGTATGTCTACACCCAGCCGCTAATTCGGCGGCTGGCAATCGAAGTTCTGGGTTCGACTTATCGCGTCTTGTCTGGACGCGATAAGTCGAACCAGGAAGTGCTCGCCGTCGACTGTGGTACTCCAGCTAGACGAGAGGAGTACCGCGGAGTCGACGGGGGAGCCTGCCTGCCGCGTGTGGACCGAGGTAAGTTCGAACTAAGGTACTTCGAACTTCAGCTACGTTATTTACGTAGCTGAAGTTGCGTACCTTAGTTCGATTTGGGGGTTTAGTGTAGACCAAGCCTAAGGGGCCAATGGCTCCCCCCCAGTGCGTCATCAAGACATGGAAAGAGTTGTGATATGCTCAGGTCACCCTGGATTCCATCTTGTCCCAGTGACTTTCCACAAACTGCGTTGTGAGCTTTGTTGAAAATGGAAAATTTCCAGACACATGGCAGTGGGTCTAAAAGACCCCTGGAATTACTCCATTTTGTCGCTTTCCTGCCCTAATTCTCTGGACTGTGGATTTATGACTAAATGGTGCATACTGAACTATGAACTGAAGATGGTCCAATCTTTTGAAGTTAGCAGAGACACCTTACAAGCCAGCAGTCTATAACATCACTGCCACAAACCTGATAAGAACATTGTAATTATTGCATGTATATGATTAACCATTTTAACTCTTTCTTTTATTAATAAACCTTTAGATTTTAGTTACTAAAGGATTGGCAGCCGTGTGATTATTGGTTAAGATCTTAAGTCATATTAACCTGGCTACATGACTGATCTCTTCAGATTAGAAGGACCCTATATGTGATTAAATTGGTTTTCAATAACCACTCCTCCTTCGTTGCCTCTGTTTTTGCCTACACTGGTCTACTTGTCTAGGTATAGACTACTACTGCCTCAGTTGAAACAGAGGTCAAAATTTTGCTCTTTTGGTGGCTGGTTTATACAGGAATTTCAACACTGCTTTGGAATCTTTTAACATATGTAATGTTTCATCAGTCTTCAGGACACTAAAGCACAGCCTTCGAAGGGGAGATCTTCAATATCACTTGTACTTCCACAGAAATCCCCAATTGGTGCCATAACAAGCAGCATCACGGTTATTCTGGCAGTTGAGTCTACAGCATCCAGGGAAGTCTGCAAAGCAAACTTTACAACCCGTCAACACTTCACCAGGAGGAATTGGAACTTGCCTCTGAAGTTTTCAGGTAGTTTACTGATGAACCTGGACATAGCATCTTAGTTATAACGGGTCAAAGGGCCTGATGGTGAGTTATGCAGAGCTATAAACCTTCAGCATAATAAACCGTTCTACCAAAAATCCTTTGCATCCTTTTCTTTACAGTGTAGCTTTTGCTCTATCTTGGCAAATCTTTCATTTACTGCTAACAATCCCAGGAGCCTGGTGGGGTTCTGACAAAACTGTTAGAACCCATGTGATGGAACCTGGTACTTGCATTCCGTACACTTCGCCACAGGCACGATGGATGATGGAATTTCCCCATAAGGTTTTAATGTGTTACATTTTTGACTTATAGGGATGACAACTTGAGGCAGAGGGTAAAATGTCTGAATTTGTGAGGTTTTTCTCTCCACGAGCTCTATTTGTATACCAAAGGACATAGCCATCCTTTTCAGGAGTTCTTAGCAGGACTTAAAATCATTAGGTGTGTTTGGTACCAGAGCCTCGAGTGGTGACAAGGATGATGCATTCAGAGGCAGCAGGCTAGGATCATCTTGAAGGTGGTCTTGAACTGTCAACGTAGAAAACAGTTAATACAGGCAGCGGGCAGTCCTGATCTTTGGAGCCCAGCAGAAGCTCGTTACCAACATCAAGTGGTCTGTCATCATGACCAGGTGAAACCTCCATCTTTGAGAGGCATGTTTCTGTAATGCAGTGGCTGCTCAGTACTGACTTTGAACAGTCCATTGGTATCAGATGCGGAGACTTCCCTTCTTGGGGATGTCTTTCAGTAGAGCAGTGGAGACAAGGACCTGGACATTGGTGACATCTCCCATGATACCCAGAAAGGCCAATGGTGGGGCTGATATAGCACCAGACACCAGTTGTGCCTACACCAGGACTCCAGGCCTTCAACCTGTTCTTGTTAGCACGACTTCGATGAGAGGGGAAATTAATCATAGAATATCAGGGTTGGAAGGGACCTCAAGCGGTCATCTAGTCCAACCCCCTGCTCAAAGCAGGACCAATTCCCAACTAAATCATCCCAGCCAGGGCTTTGTCAAGCCTGACCTTAAAAACCTCTAAGGAAGGAAATTCCACCACCTCCCTAGGTAACCCATTCCAGTGCTTCACCACCCTCCTAGTGAAAAAGTTTTTCCTAATATCCAACCTAAACCTCCCCCACTGCAACTTGAGACCATTACTCCTTGTTCTGTCATCTGCTACCACTGAGAACAGTCTAGATCCATCCTCTCTGGAACCCCCTTTCAGGTAGTTGAAAGCAGCTATTAAATCCCCCCTCATTCTTCTCTTCTGCAGACTAAACAATCCTAGTTCCCTCAGCCTCTCCTCATAAGTCGTGTGCTCCAGCCCCCTAATCATTTTTGTTGCCCTCCGCTAAACTTTTTCCAATTTTTCCACATCCTTCTTGTAGTTGGGGCCCAAAACTGGACACAGTACTCCAGGTGAGGCCTCACCAATATCGAATAGAGGGGAATGATCATGTCCCTTGATCTGCTGGCAATGCCCCTACTTATACAGACCAAAATGCCATTAGTCTTCTTGGCAACAAGGGCACACTGTTGACTCATAGCCAGCTTCTCGTCCACTGTAACCCCTAGGTCCTTTTCTGCAGAACTGCTACCTAGCCATTCGGTCCCTAGTCTGTAACAGTGCATGGCATTCTTCCGTCCTAAGTGCAGGATTCTGCACTTGTCCTTGTTGAACCTCATCAGGTTTCTTTTGGCCCAATCCTTTAATTTGTCTAGGTCCCTCTGTATACTATCCCTACCCTCCAGCGTATCTACCACTCGTCCCAGTTTAGTGTCATCGGCAAACTTGCTGAGAGGATGCCCTGGATTCTCTGAAGTAGGAAATGTAGGAACCCATTTCACACTCTCAGGACTCTGTAAGCCAGGGTGGTGCAATACCAGCTGTCAACGTCTGAGATCAAGACTGTGATCTATGATGAGACATACTGGTGGCAACATCAGGGGCTTCCTGGCTATCAGTACCATGATCTGAGGCAGAGTGGTTTATGGTGATCTTGGAGTGGTATTAGGGGATCGAGGGAAGCAATATTGGGCTTGAAGTCACCAGTGCCACAACACATACAGATATGGACATCAACATGGGCACCATGGGCAACTGCCCTAGCAGGACATTGTGGGTCTGGATGATCAGCAAGAGCAGTACCAAGAAGCTCAGCAGATCTTTTGCAGCTGAATAAGCCCCAGAGTGGTCTGTACTGCAAGGGGTCTCTGCCCCACTGTGAAAAGGGTTGATGGCTCCACCATTTGTGTCAAGGAAGTAGCTGGTCTCGATGGTCTTGGAACAGGTACCAGAGACAAGGACTCAGCTCTAAGAGAGTCACCAGGTTGTGGTACTGGGAAGCGGCAGGCTGAAGGTTGCTCTCTATTTTCGGTATCAGAATGGCTAACCTCTATAGCAGAGGAGTCCCATACCAAGGACTCTGATGATCTCAAAGCTATCCTTCTTGTAAGCTTTGGAGGTCAAGGGTGTTCAGAATGTTTGTGCATCTTTGAAGTCTGCTCCAGTGAGGGGGGCTCTCCTCCTGTATGTCCATAGATTATAAGGCCATGGGACCACTCCTGGAAGGAGTAATGGAGGGACTCCCTTGATCCAACACAAGTGGTTCTGATGCCAGGCAAAGGGCGACCTCCATGAGAATGTATCTGGGATACTGTTCTCTTTGCTTCTTAGTCCTTGTCTTGAAGCCCTGGAAAATTGGACACCCATCCTGATGTGATCCTCACCCAAGCACTTCAAAACAGCAAGAGTGAGGATCACTTACGGACATCAGTGTGACACACCTGGAGCAGGGCTGGAAGGCCTTGTTACAGGCTTCCCAAGTAGAGGGCACAGTCTGGAGCCCACAATCTATTGGGGGAGGGGGGAAAAAGAAAAGGGGAAAAAAATGAAAGAGGATCCAAAGGGACCCCAAAACAAGTGCAGTTAACTATAACCAGATAGACAACTAACCATGAAGGCATTTTCACAGGAGGAATCAAGCTGACAGCACTCTCTGAACAACATTCAGGCTTATAAGAAAGAACTGAAGGATGGGCAGGGCAGCACCGCTGTTTATACCCTCAGCTTGGAGCTCAAGGGACATAAGATTGCAGGCATGGCTGCCCCTACTAGTACGGAAAATTCTTCCACACCAGTGCACAAGGCACGCATGTGTACACAGTGACACACACACTGTAATGGACATTTCAAGCACTCAAACAAAAGCTTTGTGTTATAATAAAAAAGTACAATGGGATTTTACATCTTGATATGTAAAACTTTACATTCTATCTGATGCATTTTCTTTTCTTACCGATTGTAAGCATCAGATACAATGGATTTCTTATATATGCAATTACTAACAGGAAAACAAACATCAATCTTCACAAACAGGTGTCTATTTTATGCACAGAAAGCTGACTACCAATATCTTAAAATTACATATAAAGTCTTGCAACTGCAGTAGCATAGAAAAATTGCTCATTACCCATCTGAAAAATGAAATATATGTTGCCTTTATTTTTTTAAATTATATTATGCCTATACCCTAGCACCAAGACATCATGGTGATGAGTGCTATATAGCAGTTAGACAAAATAAATAGAATTGGTGAGGGCATTCTAAATTATTCAATTGTATGGCCAGGCTTTCTTTCAAATACAATTCAATCTGCATATCGACTAACTGTAATATAAAATATTAAAGAAGCTCTCTTAGAAGGTGGCAAGGGTCAGAAGGTGTTCTTCCCTTAAAAATCAATCCCATCATTGTATCAGCTTCTATTTACCTAAAGGTCTGTTTCATAACCAAGATCTCCAAGGTAACCAGGCCTGCATGGTTAGCATTTACTATGGGTAAAGCAACAAACACACTGAATACATTCCTGAATAGCTTCCTCAATCAGTTTGCAGATCAGTATGTCACTCTAACCTTTCAGTTATGAGTGCTATTAATAAACAAGGGAGGCACAGATGCACTAAAGCAGCACATCCAAGCACAATTATTAGAAACAGAAACATCTTCTTTAGGGTTTTACAAAAAAGTGGCTTATAAAATAAGACTTCTAATCATGAAATCTCCACAGCAGAAGTACTGAATTTTTCTCTTATCCCTCAATGTATGATTCAATAACTTGTTTACATGGACATACATCTTTTCAACAACCTGTATCCTTGCTAAATTACAGAACTGTCCCACATTCCTCCCATCCACCCCAAATATTAAATCAGCAATTATTTTTTCTTTGGATTTGCCCACTGGTGTATTACTTTAACGATTGATGGGCAGGCCCTGTAACAATTTTAAGATGTTCTTCTGCAAGGCTACAAATATGGCAAGTCGTTATTCTAAATATTTTTCACCCACCTATGTATCAATATTAACACTTTAGAAAAGACTCAATGATGCATCAGTAGTGACATGTGCTACCACAGGGGACAAGGAGGAAAGGGGCTTCAGTGGAAGCATCTTTTATTCCTAAGAGTAAAAGCCAGGGAATCTCTTTAAGAGATAACCTGGCCCAGTACCCCTTCACCAGTCTGTCATGCATAGACCCAATTTCTGGATGCCACATGCTTCCAAGGCCAACTTGGTCTGGGTAGCATTTTTTGGTCATTCCTCCTAGCTCTGGGACTCTCTCTGGGAGGGCACACTCTCAGGGTCAGACCTGTGGTCTGACACCCTTCCTTGGGATGGAGAGCGCCACTGTTCAGCAGTCTTAGACCTTGAAATCAATGTCTGAGGGTATGTCTACACTATGAGAGTAGTTCGATTTTACTTAAAGCAAATTTGTGGAACCGATATTACAAAGTCGAACGTGTGTATCCACACTAGGACAGTAATTCGACTTTGTGAGTCCACACTAACGGGGCAAGCATTGACATTGGAAGCAGTGCACTGTGGGCAGCTATCCCACAGTTCCCGCAGTCCCCGCTGCCCATTGGAATTCTGGGTCGAGCTCCCAATGCCTGCTGGGGCAAAAAATGTGTCGAGGGTGGTTTTGGGTAACTGTCGTCATTCAACAGTCACTCCCGCGCTCCCTCCTTGAAAGCGCCGGCGGGCAATCACTTCGCGCACTTTTCTGGTGAGTGACAGCGCGGACGCCACAGCACTGCGAGCATGGAGCCCGCTGCGACCATCACTGCAGTTATGGCCATTGTCAACACCTTGCACCTTATCATCCACCTTTTTCAGAGTCAGATGCTGAGAAATCAGGCGAGGAGGCTACAGCAGCGCAGTGAGAACATTAAGTCTGAGAGGGGCACAGACCTCTCACAAAGCACGGGACCCCGCGCTGTGAACATCATGGTGGCAATGGGTCATGTTGATGCTGTGGAACGGCGATTCTGGGCCCGGGAAACAAGCACGAACTGGTGGGACAGCATAGTGCTGCAGGTCTGGGATGAATCACAGTGGCTGCGAAACTTTAGGATGCGTAAGGGAACTTTCCTGGAACTTTGTGAGTTGCTGTCTCCCGCCCTGAAGTGCAAGGGCACCCGGCTGCGAGCAGCCCTGACCGTCCAGAAGCGAGTGGCCATAGCCCTCTGGAAACTTGCAATGCCAGACAGCTACCAGTCAGTCGCAAACCACTTTGGCGTGGGCAAATCTACTGTGGGGGGTTGCTGTGATACAAGTAGCCAACGCAATTGTTGAGCTACTGCTGTCAAAGGTAGTGACCCTGGGAAACATGCAGGTCATCATAGATGGCTTCGCCACGATGGGATTCCCAAACTGCGGTGGAGCTATACATGGAACTCACATCCCTATCCTGGGACCAGACCACCAGGCCAGCCAGTACATTAACAGAAAGGGCAACTTTTCAATGGTGCTGCAAAAACTGGTGGACCATAGGGGACGTTTAACCAACATCAACGTCGGATGGCCGGGCAAGGTTCATGACGCTTGTGTTTTCAGGAACTCTGGTCTGTTTAGACCGCTGCAGGAAGGTATTTACTTCCCGGACCACAAAATAACTGTTGGGGATGTGACTATGCCTATAGTGATCCTCGGGGACCCTGCCTACCCGCTAATGCCCTGGCTCATGAAGCCCTATACAGGCGCCCTGGACACTGAAAAAGAACTCTTCAACTACCGGCCGAGCAAGTGCAGAATGGTGGTGGAATGTGCTTTTGGACGTCTCAAGGGGAGATGGAGAAGCTTACTGACTCGCTCGGATCTCAGCGAAACCAATATCCCCATTGTTATTGCAGCTTGCTGTGTGCTCCACAATCTCTGTGACAGCAAGGGGGAGACCTTTATGGCGGAGTGGGAGGTTGAGGCAAATAGCCTGGCTGCTGATTATGCCCAGCCAGATAGCCGTGCGATTAGAAGAGCCCAGCGGGACGCACTGTGCATCCGGGAGGCTTTGAAAGCTAGGTTCCTCAGTGAGCAGGGTAACCTGTGACTATTAAGTTTGTTTAAAGAGAAGCTGAACCTGCCCCCATTTCTTTACCCACTTAATGTTGACTATCCTCTGCAGTTACATACCCCGTTCCCCCCGTTCCTCCCCCTTCAAACACACGTTTAAAAATAAAAGAAATGGAACTTTGTTAATTAACACCATTTTCTTTATTACGGATTTTGCAGTAAAGTGTTGAAACTGGGATGCAGACTGTGGTGGGGAGCGGGCGTAGTGATGGAAAGAACGCTTCTAAACTCGAGGAATGACAGGCTCCTGCTCCTAGACCGGTCCGCAGTGGTGGACTGGTTGTTTCAACGGAGCCTGCCATCCCTCCTTATCGGGACTCTGTGTGGGGGGGCTATGTGACTTTGTGGCGGGGGAGGACAGTTACAGATCCCCTGCTGCGTGGCTCTGTGATCCAGGATAAGGACTGCTGCATAAGATCTCTAACCGCCCTCCCCCGCTACAAAGTCACATAGCCTCCTCCCCCCACAGAACATGAAAACCACCTCCCAGACTGACCAGGGTGCCTAGTGACTGCAATGTGTGTGTGACCTTCTGCTGAACCTGCCCCTGTGTCTGTACCCTGGTAAAGGTGACGGTCCTCTCCAATTACCAACCCCTTTTCCCCCCCTTCAAACACACTCTGCTCTAAAAGAACATGACAGAAACAGTAATTAACAGAAACGTATTTTTTATTAGCAACTACACAGTTAGGGGATGAAACTGGGACGGGGGCTTGGGTGAGGCGGGAAGGAAAGGACTTATCAAATCTTTGGGAATGAGAGCCTTCTGCTACTTGAGCAGTCTGCAGGGGTGGAGTGACTGTTTTCACGGCCCCTGCCGCCCCTCCTTCTTGGGACTTTGGGTGATGGGGGTATGGGACTTTGTGGCAGGGGAGGGCGGTTAGAGAGAGAATGCAGCGGGGCTCTGTCCTCCTGCCTCCGGTCCTGCAGAACATCCACAAGGCTCCGGAGCGTGTCCGTTTGCTCCCTCATTAATGCAAGCAGCGTTTGAGTCGCCTGCTGGTCTTCCTGCTGCCACCTCTCCTCCCATTCGCTGTGTGATCGCTGGTATTGCGACATGTTCTCCCTCCACTGTGTCTGCTGTGCTGCCTCGGCTCGGGAGCAGCCCGTAAGTTCTGAGAACATGTCGTCCCGTGTCCTTTTCTTTTTCCGCCTAATCTGCGTCAGCCTCTGGGAGGAGGATGCCGGGGTAGGTCGGGAGATATTTGCAGCTGTGGGATTGGAAAAAGGGAGTGAATTCCTCACAAAGATACATTTTTGTGAACAATGAACATAGTCTTCCTCTGTGAAGAAGACCAGGCACGGCACCTATCACATGCGCACTCAGGACAAGGTCTAATTTTCAGCCTTTGCGTTCAGTACCTGGGGTCTTGCACTGGACATCAGACAAGCGGGGCAGGACAGCGGAATTTGGGTAGCAGCCTGACATGGTAAGCCGTAGACTTTTGGCTGCTTAAAGCTTAATTTATAGCAGTGCCCTCCTTTCATGTTCAAAGCAATGCTCCTAGCGTTGGCCAGTTCCTGCTGCCGGCAATCCGGCCAGCATGAACTCTGCCCCTGTCCCATCCCTCTTGTGGCTGTCCCCGGGAAAGATCCCTGTATGCTGCCCCTCTCCCGCCTCCACTGCGTGGCTGTAAACCGCCGGTTACAGTTATGTAAAGGAATAGGCAAGCAGTCCCAATACTAACATTCCCCTAATTCAAAGCAGGTCACCATGAGTGACATCACTCTGATGAGGATTTCTGACACAAAGACCGCATGCTGCGTGAAAGCCAGCAAAGACCAGGGCCGTATGCCACCATGCTCTGCGAGGCAATGATCCCAGAGTACTTCATGATAGCCTGGCACGGAAAAGTTTCCTACCACGGAGGACACAATAAGGCCGCTCTCCCCAGGAACCTCATGCAAAGGCTTTCCAATTACCTGCAGGAGAGCTTCGTGGAGATGTCCCATGAGGATTTCAGCTCCATCCCCGGACATATAGACCTTATTTTCCAGTAGCTGCACTGCCAAGGACTAAAACGTTAAGCGCCTAGGGCAAACTAATCATGAAAAACCCATTGTTAACATTCCTGTTCTGTTCAAAATAAATGTTTACATGTTTAAAACACTTACCGACTGATCCTTCCCCTGATTCAGGGTCTGGGTTAACGCCTGGGGAGGGTTGGTAGGGGATCTCCAGGAGGATGAAGAGATCCTGGCTGTCAGGGAAATCAGCGTTGTAAGCGCTGTCGACTGCCTCGTCCTCCTCATCTCCTTCCTCATCTTTCCAGTCCGCTAACATCTCCGAAGAAGCGGCCGTCGACAATATCCCATTCTCAGAGTCCACGGTTAGTGGTGGGGTAGTGGTGGCGGCCGCACCTAGAATGGAATGCAGTGCCTCGTAGAAACGGCATGCGTGGGGCTGGGATCTGGAGCGTCCATTTGACTCTTTGGTCTTCTGGTACCCTTGTCTCAGCTCCTTGATTTTCACGCGGCACTGCGTTGCATCCCGGCTGTAGCCTCTCTCCGTCATGGCTTTGGAGATCTTCTCGTAGATCTTCGCATTCCATTTTTTCCGATCGCAGCTCCAAAAGCACGGACTCATCGCCCTACACAGCAATCAGATCCAAGACTTCCCGATCAGTCCATGCTGGGGCCCTCTTTCTATTCGGAGATTGCATGGTCACCTCTGCTGGAGAGCTCTGCATCGTTGCCAGTGCTACTGAGCTCGCCACGATGTCCAAACAGGAAATGAGGTTCAAACTGGCCAGACAGGAAAAGGAATTCAAATTTTCCCGGGGCTTTTCCTGTGTAGCTGGTCAGAGCATCCGAGCTCGGACTGCTGTCCAGAGCGTCAGAGTGGTGCACTGTGGGATAGCTCGCGGAGCTATTAGCATCGAATTCCATCCACACCTACCCTAATTCGACATGGCCATGTCGAATTTAGCGCTACACCCCTCGTCGAGGAGGAGTACAGAAATCGAATTAAAGAGACCTCTGTCGAACTAAATAGCTTTGTTGTGTGGACGGATGCACGGTTAATTCCATTTAACACGGCTAAATTCAACAACCTCCTAGTGTAGACCAGGCCTGAGACCTCCAAGCACCTCAGTTGCTTACACGCTCTCTCGTAGCTCCACCTTGGCTGGAGGTATGTTGGGCTTCTAGTTTAGGGAAGGACAGGGATTTCAGGGATGACATAGCAGGAAAGGAGCAAGGAGCTAAAGCTAAGCAAAGGAATTTCTTAACCACAGTGACTTTGTTAAAGCATTTGAGTGTCACCGATCTTTGAAAACGTAAGTTCTCAAACACACACACACCCAGTCTCAGCTCACCCTTTCTGAGATTCTGTGTCAGGGTGGGCAGAGTCTGCCTATTCTCTCTCCTGCTTACACATGGTCCATCCCCCTACACAGGCAGAATACCCCTCTTAAGCAGACCTCTGTCTTCCGCCGTGCTCCTAGGACACGGGTGGCCAACCAGCATCTCCAGAGCTGCATGCAGCTCTTCAGAAGTTAATGTGTCTCCTGGCATAGGTGCCGACCCCGGGACTAGAGCTATAGGCACCAACTTTCAAGTGTGCTGGGGGGTGCTCAACCCCCAGCTCTGCCCCAGGCCCTGGCTCCACTTCACTCCTTCCCCCAAAGCCCCTGCCCCTTCCCACCCCCTCCCTTGAGTGCGCCGCATACTCACTCCTCCCTCTCCCCATCTCCCATCCGTCTCCATGCTCAATACCCACCAGCAGCCCTAATAGCCCCCTCCCGCCCTCCGGAGGCCATGCCCATCAACACCTCCCCCTCCGCCTCCCCATGCCTCCCACCCGCCGTGATCAGTTGTTTCGTGGCATGCAGGAGACTCTGGGGAGAGAGGGGAGGAGCAAGGACGTGGTGCTCAGAGGAGAAGGCAGAATAGGGGGGGGAATGAGGGGGGACAGGAAGAGGCAAGGTGGGGCTGGGGACTTGGGGGAAGGGGTGGAACGTGTGCAGAGCCAGGGCAGAACTGGGGGTCGAGCACCCCCCGGTACTTTGGAAAGTGGGCGCCTGTCTCCTTAAATCTTTGCACAAGCAGACAGTGAGTAGCTTCCATAGTTATGTCACATCACATCTGTGACATTAAACGACTGCTCGCGGTGAGCACATTACTCAGTTTGGACTCTGAAATGGGAGTGTAAACACTGTGTGCTGCTATGGAAATTTTTATCAAAATTTTTCTTACACCATGTAACAATGGAAGGCAAGTGAAAATGGAAAAGAAAATACACAGATGAAAATCCAGGCTTCCAACAGGACTGAGAGAATAAGTACTTTTTCGTTGAAAGTAATGGTAAAGCCATGTGTCTTCTTTGCCAGACATGTCTCTCTCAATTCAAATCTTCAAACTTGCAGCACCATTTTGCTTTGAGCCATGCACATATGGATCAAGAATTCCCACAAGATTCTGAACACCACACTTTAAAACTGAAAACTATGTAGAAGCCCAGTTCTTCACCAGATTTGCCAACCGATTGCAGGATGTAATGTTAGCCTCCTATTATGTGGCCTGGCACACAGTCCATGCGAAAAAGCCCTACTCTGAAGGTGAGTTTATAATAATGTGCCTCACTGATGTGATTTCAATCCTGTCACCAGAGAACGAGAATCTACAGAAGAAAATTTCTGGCCTGTAGCTTTCACACCACACAACAGAACGCCGAATCTGTGACCTGGAAAGTGACATCAAATTGCAACTGCACTCACGACTTCAGCAGTGAGAGTATCTGAGCATTGCTTTGGAGGAGTCATGCAATGTATAGGATACACCTCAATTATCAGTATTTGTCCACACGGTATGTGACGACTATGTTGTAAGGGAAGAACACCTCGATATCCTGTCACTAAAGGACAGAACTTTAGACAAGATCTAAAGGAGGCATTAATGTTTGTAGTTGCAAAAAACAAACTTGCCTTTACAGAAGCTCACTGCCATTGCAACGGATGGGGCTCCGTCTATGTGGGGGATCTGTGAATGGATTAGTAGGGCTTTGTAAGTCTGAGGAGAGCTTTCCTGAATTTTGGACATTTCACTGTATTAGTCACCAGGAGCAACTGGTATTTAAAAAAAAAATCTCAAATTTGATCACATCATGAAACCTCTCTTGCACATTGTGCATTTCATTCGCTCAAATGCACTCAATCACAGACAATTTCAAAATCTAATCGAAGAACTAGATGAAGACAACTCCCCTGCCAATTTGCCATTTCACTGCAGAATTCGATGAGTCTTGAGAGGTAAAGTTATTTCCCATTTTTTTCAAGCTCCTGGAACCAGTAAAATTGTTTATGGAGAAGTAGCACAGAATACACCCCTAGCTTACAGATCCTGGTAGGATCTAGATTTGGCATTTCTTGCAGAAAGGCTGCTGCATTTGGATAAACTAAATGCGGACTTACAAGGAAAATTCCAGTTGCTGTCTGATCTAGTGCAAAGTGCATATGTGTTCATGAACAAACTGCAGTTGTTTCACAGACAAATGCTTGAGGGAAAGCTGACACTTTCCCTCAATGCCACAACTTCAAGCGATCAAAAGAAGGTGCAGCAGAACCCCTAAAACGGAGCACAACTAGATATGTGAGAGTGATTAAAGATCTTAAGGACAATTTTGGAAAGTTAAGGAAAGATTCCAAGATTTGCAGTGGAAAAAGACCTCAAATCAGATTTCTGATTGACCCTTTTAGTGCTGAAGCTGATTGTTTGAAGCTCCCTTTAGTCACTGACAAAGCAACATCTCTGATTGGGCAAGGCCAGATGGCTATAGTAAAGTAGTGAGAAACAGGTATGTTAGCCCCAGGTTAAACAAATCCCTGTTACCATGGTAACCAAATAGCATCTAGCTGCTCTGGGTTAATAAAGACACCTGGGGCCAATTAAGATCCTTCTAGAAAGCAGTGGAGACAGCTAGGTTGATTGGGACACCTGAATCCATTCAAGGGCTGGCTGGAATTAGTTAAAAGCCTCCCAGTTAGTCAGTTAGAGGTGTGTGTCAGGAGCTGTAGGAGGAAGCTGTGCTGCTGGGGAAACTGGGCAGTACAAACACTATCAGGCATAAGGAAGGAGGTCCAGAGGTAAGGGTGAAGTAGACCTTGAGGAAGTGGGGGGCTGCTATGGGGAAGTGGCCCAGGGAATTTTACTCGTCCTGTTTCAAGAAGACTGCTATCAATAGCTGTTACTATTAGAGTCCCTGGGCTGGAGCCTGGAGTAGAGGGTGGGCCCGGGCTTCCCTCCCCTCCTCCTCTGCCCCCATTATCCCCGATTAATCACAGAGACTGAGACAACAGAGACTGAGTGAGGGAGGTTTGCTTCTTCCCACCTCCCTTGCTGGCTTATGATGAAAATGGCTCAGTAGGCTGTGACCCTTGCCTCTCTAGAGAGGCAAGGGTTATGTGGAGGGTCACAATGAGGCTAGCGTAATCTGCCTGGAAGCACGGGACCCACTGAGACAAGGTTGGAGCTTTGTCACACATGAAAGATGGAAATAACAGAATTTTTGTAAGATTGAAATCTGTTCATGTGACGGGGCACACTTGCTACACACTGGTACTGCGAGGATTAACGCCACTCTCTGGGCCAAGGAGGCCATGACCCTGCTGGGCATGCTCCAGCTGGAGACTAGGTATAAAAGGAAGCAGCTCAGCTCATTAAGGGCTGGCTGCCAGAGGGGAAGAAGAGCCGTCCCATTCCTTGCCTGCGGGAGCCGGAGATCCTGAGAGTCAGACTGGAGGTCTGTGGCCAGCAGAGTCCTAGGGAACCATCCATGCTGAGGAGCCCAGAGACCCCGATACCCCATGGACTGTGGCTTTGGAAAACACGGTAGGAAATGACCCAGGGAGGGTGAACAAGTGGTATCTCCCACTTGAGTGAGGTCAGCATGTTTTGGTGGGAGTCCCTGCTGACCCAGTGGCAGACCACTCTGCCACTGTTAGGGCCCTGGGTTGGGGCCCGGTGGAGTCGGGTGGGCCTGAGCCCTCCTACCCAGTCCCCCCCCCCCCCCCCCACTGAGTACTGGTCGCTAGGCCGCACTGCCCTGTGTCTGGAGGCTGTTATATTGACTCTAACCACCAGGCCACACTGACCTGAATGCAAGGGGCACTGTAATTGACCCTGGCCATTATACATATATAAATCATTACATATTACTGTGGCTCTTTGGCAATGTACATTGGTAAATTCTGGCTCTTTCTCAGGCTCAGGTTGGCCACCTCAGTCCTAGGAAGTTTTAGATCCACTCGCTTGCCCCTTTCCCCTCAAGGCCCTCTTGTGGAAAACCCATTGTTTCATGGGGGTAGGCCGTAGTCAACACACACTCAAAATCACTGGCCCCAGATTGTGGTCTTTGATTTCTCTTAATTATAGTCCTTCAACAAGGTATCACACATTTTACTTAAGGAGGGCTCTATTTGGAATGCAGTAAAACAGGTTGTCTGTGTATATGTCCAGGCTTGTGCAGTCAATGTCCAATATTTCCACACAGAACAAGATTGTGTGAAATTATGAACTCTGACATATCCCACTCCGTTGCACCCTGTTTCAGGGGAAGAAGGATCTTGTTGCTCCAGGAGCAACTTCTGATGGCTGCTAGGTTCTGAAGGGAGCTACAGTTTTGCAACAATAGGCCCGTGTTTACATTGGCAACTCACCCACGCTCTTCGGCCCCTAGCCCTGGATTTCATGTCTTCAACTGTGTTCTTCCTGTCAACATCAACCTTTGCATGTTGGGGATATAGGGCAAGATGCAGATTGCAGAGACTACAACTAAAACATTCCTGTCAACAGTCACACAATTGCATTGAAAACATCCTAATATCAGTTAAAACTCTATCCAAGCAGGTCTAATTTTGCATTTGTCTTTTGTGAATAAATGTTTGGACTGCTAGAGTACAATGGCACAAAAAATGTGGCCATGGAAAAGGGACAACGTGGCATAGTTGACTGTTAATAACAAATGAGAAATACTGTGACAACATTGTTTGCCAGTGAAAGATGCACAGTTAGACAGTACCCGCCCCCCCAAAAGCATACAGTCTTAAAGATGTCCAGATGATTAGGAGTCCTTGCAATATATAAGATCAGTACCATATTGCTGACGAAGCCCTACGGATATGCAATCTACAGGTCCAAGAGGCAGTGATCTATCCAGGAACAGGCAATTAAGGTAGGGTATATTCTTGTTAAGGAGCATTGTGCTTACGTTTGGAAGGAAAAGGAAGTAAGGTGTATGTGTTGGGGGGCTGTGGGAGAAGAGCAATCAGAGGTTAATAGTACTATTAACAAGACACCAATTCTGATTAGGCAACATGTGAGTCAAGACTTCCACTTTTTTATTGTTACCTTATCCTCTCAACTCTACCCGCCAGTTCTGTCTGAGCCCAATGACTGTTTCATATCAGAAAACTGGATTGTAAATCCTCTCAGGCAGACAGTCTTTGTTTTTTGTTAGTACAGTGCCTAGCACAACAGGACCCTGATCTTTAAACATTTTATTTTTGTATAAACTTCATAAATAGGGGCTACCATAATAAAAAAAACAGACCATATCACTATGGTGCAGGTAGTGAAGGCAGCAAGCCCCCGGGAAAAGAGGAGGAGAAGAAATTGTAGGACAAATGGGAGTGGGGTGAGCCATCAGATGAAAAGTGGTGCTGCACTTCAAGGTCAGACTCTTCAGTCCTCACCGTAGTGTGGAGTGGAAGCCCACATCTCATTTTAAATTTTAATCTGGCATCCCTACACTAGAACAGCATGGAAGACGTTAACAGGGTGCAAAGAAGTTGGGACAGATTTGCAAGGAGAACAGATGTGATCACTTCACAAAAGGGGAGGGTGGGTCGGTGATTGGAGGGGTTGATTTGGAAGCAAAAGAGCTGTAAAGAAAAAAGAGCAACAGTAGGAGAGAGCAAGAAGGAACCTTTCATTAGTCTCAGCTCACATACAGTTCAACAAGCTTCAAGGACAAACTTCTCAGATCCATACCTCAGATGTTGCCTCCAAAATGTTTTCATATCCCTAGCTGGAGATCTGTGACTAAGAACAGAGAGTCTGGATCTGACATGCATCTTTGACGGAAGATTTTTTCACTCAATTAGCAGTGATGCTTAAGGCAGGGGTCTCAAACACGTGGCTCATGGGCCACATGCGGTCCGCGGGGCTCTTGTGTGTGGCCCGCCAAGCTCCCCGCGTCCCCCCTCCCCCATCCGCCGCTTCCCGCACTCCCCCGCCCCTCTGCCTACCAGTGGGATTGCCTCCTGACGCTGCGAGCCTCACGCTGCTCTCTGAAGCAGCCGGCAGCACGACCCTTTGGGTCGGGGTGGGAGGAGGCAGAGGGCTCCGGCATTGCCTCCTTCCAGGCACCGCCCCCCACAGCTCCCATTGGCCGGGAACAGTGGCCAATGGGAGCTTCGTGGGAGGTACCTGGAGGAACAGCAAGAGCAGCACAAGCAGGGAACCCCAACTCCCTCCCTCTCCCCCTCCCCTAGGGGCTGTAGGGACACTGTTCCAGCTGCTTCCTGGAACAGAGCAGCGCGGAGCCGGGGGCCAAGACAGCCAGGGAGCCTGCCCTGGCCCCAGTGAGCGCCGTTGCCACCCCGGAGCCGCTCTAGGTAAGCGGCACCAGGCTGGAGCTCACACCCTGAACCCCTCCTGCACCCCCAACTCCCTGCCCTGAGCCCCCTGCCACATCCCAACCCCCTGCCCTGAGCACCCTGCACACCTCCTGCACCTCAACTCCCTGCCCTCAGCCCCTGCTGCACCCTGCACCCTTTCTGCACCCCCTGGGGGCAGCGTTGAGGTGGGGACTTCAGAGAAGGGATTGGAATGGGCAGGGGCAGTGGGGGGGGGGGTGTCAGTGATGCAGCCCTCGGGCCAATGCACTAGTCCTCACGTGGCCCTCAGGGTCATCTGAGTTTGAGACCCCTGGCTTACGGCATGGATTATCTGTAGTGTTGGTATGAATGAGCTGCAATACTGGGGCAAGAGAAAAGCTTGAACTGTGGCTACCTCACTCTCATGAGCATTATAGTTTTCATATTAAACTACACTAACAGGTATTTTTTCGCCCAGCAACGAGGAAAGTTCTCCAAATTAGTCCTAGAAACTGTCTGAAAACAAGCAGCAGTTACACATAGCTGTGCTACTGTTGTATTAACTAATACCAACAAGTAATAACTAAATACAAAGTTGCCAGCTATGCCGTGAGACTGCATATATCTACCTATCACAAACAGCAGATTAGATAGACAGAGCTTCATACTACCTTACTAATGTAGTCTCATTAATTTTAATTCAATTATAAAAACAGCTAGCTGGAAAAACATCACATACAAATGTTTTAATTTGGAGCGCAGCCTCTATATAATCCCATAAAAATGCACATTAAAATTAGGGCTGGCTGTCAAGTGATGAAAAAAATTTATCGCGATTAATCACGCTGTTAAACAACAATAGAATACCATTTATTTTAAAATATTTTTGGATGTTTACTCCATTTTGAAATATATTTCAATTACAACACAGAATACAAAGTATACAGTGCTCACTTTATATTTATTACAAATATTTGCACTATACAAAATTTATTTTTCAATTCACCTCATACAAGTACTGTAGTGAAAGCTGAACTTACAAATGTAGACTTATGTACAAAAAAACTGCATTCAATTTAGAGCCTACAAGTCCACTCAGTCCATGGTGGAGTTACGGAATCGACGGAAGAGCGATCGGGGATCGATTTATCATGTCTACACTAGACACGATAAAATCGATACCCGATAGATCAATCACTACCCGCCGATCTGGCGGGTAGTGTTGACTTATCCTCAGACAAACAAGGTTGGTTACAATTTGCAGGAGATAATGCTGCTTGCTTCTTGTTTACAATGTCACCTGAAAGTGAGAACAGGCGTTCGCATGGGACTATTGTAACTGGCATTGCAAGATATTTACGTGCCAGATGCCCTAAAGATTCATATGTCCCTTCATGCTTCAACCATCATTCCAGAGGATGTTTCCATGCTGATGATGGGTTCTGCTTGATAACAATCCAAAGCAGTGCAGACTGACATGTTCATTTTCACCATCTGAATCAGAGGACACCAGCAGAAGGTTGATTTTCATTTTTGGTGGTTTGAGTTCTGTAGTTTCTGCATCAGACTGTTGCTCTTAAGACTTCTAAAAGCATGCTCCACACCTCATCCATCTCAGATTTTGGACAGCACTTCAGATTCTTAAACCTTAGATCGAGTGCTGTAGCTATTTTTAGAAATATCACATTGGTAACTTCTTTGCATTTTGTCAAATCTGCCGTGAAAGTGTTCTTAAAATGAACATGTGTTGGGTCATCATCCGAGACTGCTATAACATGAAAATATATGCAGAATGTGGGTTAAACAGAGCAGGAGACTCCCCAAGGAGTACAGTCACAAATTTAATTGATTTTTTTTTTTTTTTTTTAAACAAGCATCATCAGCATGGAAGCATTTCCTCTGGAATGGTGGCCGAAGCATGAAGGGACATTCGAATGTTTAGTATATCTTGCACGTAACTACCTTGAAACGCCGACTACAAAAGTGCCATGCGAACGCCAGGTTCTCACTTTCAGGTGACATTGTAAATAAGAAGCAGCAGCAGTATTTCCCATCAATGTAAACAAACTTGTTTGTCTTAGCGATTGGTAGAATAAGATGTAGGACTGAGTGGACTTGTAGGCTCTAAAGTTTACACTGTTTTGTTTTTGAGTGCAGTTATGTAACAAACTCTGCATTTGTAAGTTACATTTTCACAATAAAGAGATTGCACTATAGTACTTGTATGAGGTGAATTGAAAAATAATCATTTTTACAGTGCATATATTTGTAATAAAAAATATAAAGGGATCACTATACACTTTGTATTCTGTGTTGTAATTGAAATCAATATTGAAAATGTAGAAAAACATCCAAAAATATTTAATAAATTTCAATTGATATTCTATTGTTAAGTGCAATTAATCATGATTAAGTTTTGTTAAACACATGACTTAACTGCGATTGACAGCCCTAATTAAAACCAACATATAGTTGGCAATCACCACTGCTCACAGTAAGTGTAAACACATTATACCTTGATTAACACATTAAGAGTAACAGCTCTTTCAAATTAATCTTATAAGCAAAACATAATACATGGTAAACACAAAGTTGTATTGGGCTAAAAACCTCTCAAGGGAGAACGTACAAGGAGGATAAGAGAATATTTGGCTTGTGTCCTTTTTTGCTTCCTTATGGGTTTACAGAGGGCATCCAGAATCTCTTAACGAAAGGGAGTTTTTTTAAAAAACTAGTAGGGCTTTGTGCTGATTATGAAAAAGATGTATTTTTAGCTAACTGGAGGTAGAAATCCTAAAATGAAGACCAGACAGTTTGTAGTTTTCACGAGTTAAAGATCAGGCCAAAGTTAAGAGCACACTTTTGTTCTCCTTATAAAGACACAGCCTAGGAATTAAAGTCTTTTACATTTTGAAAGACTAGTGAAGGTAGAACTAGTGAAACTATGGCCTGGTCTACACTACGACTTTAATTCGGATTTATCAGCTTTAATTCGAATTAACCCTGTAACCGTCCACACAACGACGCCATTTAATTCGATGTAAAGGGCCCTTTAAATCGATTTCTGTACTCCACCCCAACGAGCGGAGTAGCGCCAAAATCGATTTTAGCAATTCGAATTAGGGTTAGTGTGGCCGCAATTCGATGGTATTGGCCTCCGGGAGCTATCCCACAGTGCATCATTGTGACCGCTCTGGACAGCAATCCGAACTCGGATGCACTGGCCAGGTAGACAGGAAAAGCCCCGCGAACATTTGAACTTCATTTCCTGTTTGCCCAGCGTGGAGAGCACAGGTGACCACAGATACCTCATCAGCACAGGTAACCATGCAGGCTGATAATCGAAAAAGAGCACCAGCATGGACCGTGAGGGAGGTACTGGATCTGATCGCTGTATGGGGAGAGGATTCAGTGCTTGCAGAACTTCGTTCTAAAAGACGAAATGCAAAAACTTTTGAAAAAATTTCCAAGGGCATGATGGAGAGAGGCCACAATAGGGACTCTGAGCAGTGCCGCGTGAAGGTCAAGGAGCTCAGACAAGCCTATCAAAAAACAAAGGAGGCAAACGGTCGCTCCGGGTCAGAGCCACGGACATGCCGCTACTACGCCGAGCTGCATGCAATTCTAGGGGGGGCTGCCACCACTACCCCACCTTTGTTCGTGGATTCTGGGTCGGGGATAGTCTCGACGCCTGAGGATTCTGCCGAGGGGGTAGAGGAGGAGGAGGAGGAGGAGGAGGATGAGCTTGCAGAGAGCACACAGCACTCCCTTCTCCCCAACAGCCAGGATCTTTTTCTCACCCTGACTGAAGTACCCTCCCAACCCTCCCAAGCCAGTACCCAAGACTCTGACCCCATGGAAGGGACCTCAGGTGAGTTTACCTTTTAAAATATAAAACTTGTTTTAAAAGCAAACTGTTTTTAATGATTACTTTGCCTGACTTTGCATTCGCGGTCAGTTCAGCTACTGGAAAAGTCTGTAGCTACTGGAAAAGTCTGTTAACGTGTATGGGGATGGAGCGGAAATCCTCCAGGGACATCTCAATGAAGCTCTCCTGGAGGTACTCCGAAAGCCTTGCCAGAAGGTTTCTGGGCAGTGCATCTTTATTCCCTCCTCCATGGTAGGACACTTGACCACACCATGCTTGCAGCAAGTAATCTGGTATCATTGCCTGACAAAGCCTGGCAGCGTATGGTCCCGGTGTTTGCTGGCATTCAAGCAACATCCGTTCTTTATCTTGTTGTGTAATCCTCAGGAGAGTGATATCACTCCTGGTAACCTGGTTGAAATACGGGAACTTAATTAAGGGGACAGAGGTGGCCGTTCCTACTGGGCTGTTTGCCTGTGGCGGAAAATAAATCCTTCCCTGCAGTTAGCCAAGCGCAGATGGGAAATTGGCCCTGAGTTTTTCGCGTTTGGCTAGCAGGGATCTTCCCTGTTACCAGCCACGCGGTGGGGGGAGGGTACCGTGATCATCCCAGAGAATTCATGGAGAGGGGGGGGGGCCGGCGGCGGGGGGGGGGGTTGTTTGGTGCCTGCAGGGATCTTCCTGCAGGGTTAGTTTGTTTTCTGGTGCTGCTGAATGTTAACAGAAAAACCGCAGCACTCTACTTGCCTGAAGGGGCCCAGACAAGCACCACCACACTGGCCCCCCCCCCCCCAACTGGCTGAGATTGGCCAGGCTTCTGCAGCACTCTACAAGCTATGCTTGGTATGTTGGAAAGCACGGACGGCGCTGAAGCTTACCATGGCCGCATGCAAGCCGAATTCTGTTGCTGGAACGTGAACCTCTGTTGCCCAGACCTGTGATTGATCTCTAGCAGCAAAGTCACAGGCACTCAGCATTAAGAGGCAAAATGCAACCTTGCACAGAAATCACATGTGCTATGTAATGTGAACAGTGTTGGTCACCGTGAAAGAGTATAAGCATTGTTCTGCAAAATGTAGCTTTTAAAACAATTCTCTCTTTTTTCCCCTCCCTACAGCAGCTGCAAATTCCTCAAGCCTCCCTCCTCCATCCCGAAGGTTATCACAGATAAGGCGTCGTAAGAAGAAGACGCGGGAGGACATGTTTTCTGAAATTATGCAATCCAGCAGGAGTGACAGAGCTCATCTGAATGAGTGGAAGGAAACAGTTTCAAAGTATAGGAAAGAAGTCAGTGAACGTGAGGAGAGGAGGGACCAACGTGAGGAGAGGAGAGACGATCGAGATGAGAGATGGCGGCAGGAAGACCAGAGGATGAAGGATGCAACGCTGGGGCTGCTCCGGCGTCTGGTGGAGGTTCAGGAACGGCTGCTGGAAAACAGACTGCCGCTTCAGCCCCTGTTCCACCCTCCCCCCTCCCCATGTTCCGTATCCTCCTCACCCAGACGTGTAAGAACGCGGGGGGGGAGGCTCCGTACACCTTCCCATTCCACCCCAGTAGACAGCCCAAGCAAAAGGCTGTCATTTTTTTAACCTTTTCTTTGTGGCTTTTTCCTTCCCAGCAATCCTCCTCCCAAATACCACCCGGGTTCCCTCCCTCTTTTTCTAATCTATTAATAAAGAATAAATGATTTTTAAATGATAGTGACTTTATTTGGTTTGAAAGAAAGCTGGGGGAAGGGGCAGGGTGGGTTCCTTACAGAAAATCAGTCAGTAAAGGGGGAGGGTATTCATGATGGAGAAACAAACAGATATTTCACACGGTAGCCTGGCCAGCCATGAAACTGGTTTTCAAAGCTTCTCTGATGCACAGCGCTTCATGGTGTGATCTTCTAATCGCCCTGGTGTCTGGCTGCGCGTAATCAGCAGCCAGGCGATTTGCCTCAGCCTCCCACCCCGCCATAAAGGTCTCCCCCTTACTTTCACAGAGATTGTGGAGCACACAGCAAGCAGAAATAACAATGGGGAGATTTCTTTGGCTGAGGTCAGAGCGAGTCAATAATGAACGCCAGCGGCCTTTTAAACGGCCAAATGCACATTCTACCACCATTCTGCACTTGCTTAGCCTGTAGTTAAACAGCTCCTGACTCCTGTCCAGGCTGCCTGTGTATGGCTTCATAAGCCATGGCATTAAGGGGTAGGCTGGGTCCCCAAGAATAACTATGGGCATTTCAACATCCCCAACGGTTATTTTCTGGTCCGGAAAGTAAGTCCCTTGCTGCAGCCCTTTAAACAGAGTAGTGTTCCTGAAGACGCGAGCGTCATGAACCCTTCCCGCCCAGCCCGCGTTGATGTTGGTGAAACGTCCCTTGTGATCCACAAGTGCTTGCAGCACCATTGAAAAGTACCCCTTGCGGTTTATGTACTCGGTGGCTTGGTGCTCCGGTGCCAAGATAGGGATATGGGTTCCGTCTATTGTCCCACCACAGTTAGGGAATCCCATTGCAGCAAAACCATCCACTATAGCCTGCACATTTCCCAGAGTCACTAACTTTCGTAGCAGCACCTGAGTGATTGCTTTGGCTACTTGCATCACAGCAGCCCCCACAGTAGATTTGCCCACTCCAAATTGATTCCCGACTGACCGGTAGCTGTCTGGCGTTGCAAGCTTCCACAGGGCTATCGCCACGCGCTTCTCAACTGTGAGGGCTGCTCTCATCTTGGTATTCTGGCGTTTCAGGGCAGGGGACAGCAAGTCACAAAGTTCCATGAAAGTGCCCTTACGCATGCGAAAGTTCCGCAGCCACTGGGAATCGTCCCAGACCTGCAACACTATGCGGTCCCACCAGTCTGTGCTTGTCTCCCGGGCCCAGAATCGGCGTTCCATGGATAGAATCTGCCCCATTAACAACATGATCTCCAAAGCACCGGGGCCTGTGGTTTCACTGAATTCTGTATCCGTGTCTGTGTCCATGTCCTCATCATGCTGCCGCCGCCGCTGCCTCCTCCTCTCCTCGTTTTTCTGGTCCTGGCTGAGCATAAACTCCACGAGAACGCGCGAGGTGTTTGCAATATTCATGAGTGCTGTCTTGACCTCAGCGGGCTCCATGCTTGCCGTGGTATGGAGTCTGCAGTGTTCACCCACCCAGGAAAAAGGGCGCGAAAATGGTTGTCTGCCGTCCGTTGCTTTCATGCAGGGAGGGAGGGAGGGAGGAAGTGAGACTGTACCCAGAACCACCTGCGACGATGTTTTTTGTCCCATCAGGCACTGGGATCTTAACCCACAATCCCAATGGGCGCGGGAGACTGCGGGAACTATGGGATAGCTATGGATTTGCTACCCACAGTGCAACGGTGCAGAAATCGACGCTAGCCCCGGTACTTGGACGCACACCACCGAATTACTGTGCTAGTGTGGCCGCACTCATTTCGACTTTATACAACCTGTTTCTCAAATCCGAATTATCTAAATTCGGATTAATCCCGTAGTGTAGACATACCCTATGACACCAAAAGAATTCAGAGACATCAAACAATCAAGACAGAAAAGTTTTTTATATTTAAAATTCTGCTTTGGAGTATTTGTGTTTTTTAGTTTAATAGCTAAAACTCCAGTGACTGATTAACATTATATAAATGGTTTCTTTGTGGAACACCTCCTCACCCCTTCCATTAATGTGTGAGTTTACACAATATGCATGAACTGAGCCCCATTAGAGATCCTCCAACAAAACCAAGGAAAACCAGACTTCACATTCCTGATACTTTTAAGAGAGGGGTTCTCAAACTTCACTGCACCGAGACCCCACCCCCCCGGACATAAAAATTATACGCGACCCCAGGAGGGCGGGCACTGAAGCGTGAGCCCACCTGAGACCCACCGCCGCAGGTGGCGGAGCCAAAGCAGAAGCCCAAGGTCTTTAGTCTCAGGCAGAGGGCCTGTAATCGGAGTCCCACCCCCCAGCGCTGAAACCCTTGGACTATGGCCCTGGGTGGTGGGGATCGGGCTTCGGCTACCACCCTGGGCTTCCGCTTTGGCCCCAGGCCCCAGCAAGTCTAAGCCAGCCCTGGCGACCTCATTAAAATGGGGTTGCAACCCACTTTGGGATCCTGACCCACAGTTTGAGAACCACTGTTCTAACCTAAAAATCCAGAAAAACCTTAAACCCTTCCCCCTGCGTTCACTTTTAGACATCATAAAAAACAACAACCAGAAGATCCTTTTAAAAATCTTTTGCAGATCATTAGTCTCACATTGTGAGTCAAAGCTGAACTCCCCAAAACACCCATTGGTATGACAGCCCTGATTCAGTAGTCATTAAAAATATAACAGTCTGTGAAGTGTTAGACAATTATTGGTGTTTTATCACAGCAGCTTCACTTCAAACGAGGCATTATTCTAGCTACATCCTATACTGCAGATAGGAAAGGAAAAAAGACCAAAGAAAAGGAGGAAGTAAAATACATACTAAAACCAAAGAGGAACATGAGAAAAAACAGATTCCGGAGATCCAACTAAAAGCAGGTCTACACTACCACTTATGTTGATATAACTTATGTCGCTCAGAGGTATGAAGAAGCCACTCCTGTAATGCAAATTACAGCAACCTAAGCACTGTCCACACAAACACTAAGTTGGAGGGAGATGCTCGCCTGCAGACATAGCTTCCGTCTCTCATGCAGGTTGAGTCATTATACCGACGGGAGAACTCTCTCCTTTCGGCATAGAGCATCTTCACCAGCTGCGCTAATGTAGAATTTCTAAGTAAGCAACACAGAATCAAAGAAATTAATCAAGAATTAAGGAAGAACTGAAACGTAATAAGGAGACAACTGGAAGTAAAAAAAACACTGAGGAAAAAAGAGCTGGAAAAATACTTGAAGGAGAAACAGGACAGGGACAGAACCTGAAGTAGACTGCTGGTTGAGACATTTTATATTTCAATGTATTTAAAAAGAAGTACTGCCAATTGAGCACCTGCATATTTTTATAATGAAAATGGTGGAGGGAACTACATTTCATAATGAGAAGCCCTTATGTCACCAAAATATTTTCTGGTGCAACAATGGAAGCTACATCCACTTCCATAAAATCCTGGGGAAATATGGTACCTATGAAAACCAAGGACAACTTCTCCAGTATTTTACTTGTGTTCAAGGCCAAATTCACCCTTTTTGTATAAAGTTTCCGCAAGAGATCAAGAAAACAGTGTACTGTTGATAAATGAGAAATGTCTTGTTACAGATCCTAAAGTCACAATCACACTATTTAAACAATGTCTATGTACTTATGGAACCTCATCATCTTTACCCATTACGTATTCTGATATCACACACTAGACAGAAACAAAAGTTAGCTTTGGGTGTTTCCACTCCTACTATTAAAAAAAAAACAAAAACAAAAAAAAAAAACCACACCACCTACTCCTTGACCTGCTTGAATCAAAAAACCCCAACAAAACAAACAAAAAAAACCCACAAAATATACAATATGCAGAGTGGTCTTTAAAAATGGTCAAAACTTTTTTTGTGAAAGCCCAGGCTTTGTCTGCCTTTGACACACTGTATTTTTGAAGGTATTTGAAACTCCTCATATCTTGCAGATATTAAAAATTAGGCCTGCATTCACAAGATGTTCATGGGTATACAAAACAAATTGGATTTAAGGTAAGTACCATTTTAATAAGCAGTAGCAAAATGGACTGGCTGATGAGCAGATGTAAGAACATATTGCTCAATTGCCTTTTGGGCCTACTCTAATTCAGATTAGAAATGACAGTGTATTACACAAAGCTGTCAGGCAATTAGAAAGCCTGTAACTGAGTAGTTGCAAATTAATTCCCTAACTGTGATATACTGAGTTGCTATATGTGCATCACTACCCCGCTTGAACTGCGCCACTCATTTAAAAAGCTTGTTGGAGGGCAGAGTGAAAGAGCAAGCAAGAGCAGAAGTAAATCATTTCAGCTCCCTTATTTTGACTTAATTTTTAAGCTTCCATTGAAACATAGAATTTTCTTTAGGGTGAAGTAGCCTATAATATATCTAGCAAGTTGTGCACTGATGAATATGTGAGAGAAACAAGTCTTTCCTGATCTTTGTAATACCCTACAACTCAAATAAAAGTGTCAACAATACAGCAAGGACACAGGGCTGTGCTCAGGGTTATTTCACAGGAGACCACACATCTTTCAATTTCCAATTGAAAGGAGAGGAAAGGAGAGGACACTTAACTCTAAGTGTCCAAATAGTCTCAAATTCAGGTTTCAGAACTGTGACACATCACCAATCTGTGTCCTCCAAAGATCACAATTCACTCCTACAACCAGAACAGGGAAATCAGTACCTGACAGATCTAATGTAAGAAAGAAACAGATTACAAAAAAAATCTGGAAAATAATTGTCACACTCGGAAGTACCGGAGCATTTAACCAAAATGAGCTGCCACAAAACCTCCTGGGCCTCCAACTTTGTTTGCAAAGATTTTAATCCCAAATTTAACTGTTGGAAGGAGAGAGAAAAGAAAATTGAAATTCAGGGTTATGTTCCATCAGCCACATTTCAGCCACTTCCAGTACTGCCAACCCAAGTGGTCAAATATCATGAGTTAGGACCGTCCCCCTCCCCGCAAATCACAAGACAAACATGAGCTTTCTAAAAAATAATAAATTTGGGATTGGTCTTGTGGTTTTTGAGCCTCTAGGCTCAACTTTGGTCACATTTTCCAGCTTTTCTCCACATCAATGGGGACTAGAAACTTACTTTTTAAAAAAAAAAATCATAGAACTGTAGGACTGGAAGGGATCTCAAGAGGTCTTTTATTCCAATTTCCTGCACTCATAGCAGGACTAAGTATTATTTAGACCACTCCTGACCATCCTTGTCTAACCTGCTCTTAAAAATATCCAGTGACAGAGATTCCACAACCTCCCTAGGCAATTTATTCCAGTGATCACTACCCTGGTAGTTAGGAAGTTTTTGTCCAACCTAAATTGCCCTTGTTGCAATTTAAGCCCATTGCTTCTTATCCTATCCTCAGAGGTTAAAGAAAACAATTTTTCTCCCTCCTCCTTGTAAAAAAAAATTATGCACTTGATAAAAACAGTTTTCGTGTCTCCCCTCAGTCTTCTTTTTTCCAGACTAAACAAACCCAATATTTTTAATCTTCCCTTGTAGTTCATGTTTTCTAGATTTTTTTTTTTTAAATCATTTGTGTTGCTCTTCTCTGGACTCTCTCCAATTTGTCCACATCTTTCCTGAAACGTGGCGCCCAGAACTGGACACAATACTCCAGGTGAGGCCTAATCAGCGCAGACTAGAGCGCAAGAATTACTTCTCGTGTCTTGCTTACAACACTCCCGCTGATTCATCCCAGAATGATGTTAGCTTTTTTTTGCAAGTGTTACACTGTTGACTCATGACTATGATCCCCAGATCCCTTTCTGCAGTACTCCTTTCTAGGCAGTCATTTCCCATTTTGTATGTGTTCCTTCCTAAGTGGAGTTCTTTGCATTTGTCCTTATTGAATTTCATCCTATTTACTTCAGACCCTTTCTCCAGCTTGTCCAGGTCTTATAGAATTATAATCCTATCCTCCAAAGCACTTGCAACCCCTCCCAGATTGGTGTCATCTCCAAACTTAGTAAGTGTACTCTCTATGCCATTATCTAAATCATTGGTGAAGATATGATATTGAACAGAATCAGACCCAGAACTGATCCCTGCAGGATCTCACTTGATATTCCCTTCCATCTTGACTGTGAACGACTGATAACTACTCTCTAGGAATGTTTTTTCCAACTAGTTATGCACCAACTTTACAGTAGCTCCATCTAAGTCAGGGGTGGGCAAACTTCAGGGCTTTGGATCTGGCCCGCGGGTTTGCCACCCCCGTGGCGCCATGGGGCTAAGGCAGGCTCCCTGCCTGCCCTGGCCCCATACCGCTCCTGGAAGTGGCCAGCACCACGTCCCTGCAGCCCCTGGAGAAAGCCGGGGTCAGAGAGCTCCATGCACTGCCCTTGCCTGCAGGCACCGCCCTCACGGCTCCCATTGGCTGGGAACAGGGAACTGCGGCCAATGGGAGCCTCGGTGGAGGTACCCTTCGGTGCGCGGAGCCCTCTGCCCTTCCCTTCCCCAGGGGCCGCAGGGACACAGTGCTGGCCGCTTCCAGGAGCGGTGTGGGGCCAGGGCAATACCTGCCCAGTTGGCACAGGAGCCGCGGATGGTGTCTGTTTCTGCAATGGTAACAGTTGAAGGCAATCTGTCCCAAAGCTGAAGAGGATGAAGAGCCTGGAGTAGGCTGGTACCAGCCCGATGCCAATGCTGATACAGACAGAAAGCAAGTCTGATGCTGCCATGTAAGCTGGTATGGTCAACTGCACCAAAAGTAATGGTGCTGCAATGGTATCCATAGGTACCCAGTCAACAACCACCCTGCAGATGGTTTCAGAGATGACACTATGGTGCCAGGATCCTCCTGTCTTGGTACTGCAGAGACAGGGGCTGGCACCCAAGCTCTATCCTGGAAACCTGAGTCTTGCTGATGCTGAAGCCCTGTTCTATATGAAGAGGAGGACAAATCCCTCTCCAATCTCAGGCATCTCTGGACTGTTTTAGGAGTCCTCTGAACCATGGACATTCAGAGGCAATGCACAACCATTCCTCTTCTTGAAGAGGGAATCAGAGTCCAGGGGTCTGTTCTGACAGAGGTGGAGAATGTCTGAGGACAATAGACCGAACAGTCTGAAGAAGTCCCAATGCTGAAGCAGCCTCAGTGAAGGTCTCGGGCAACCTGAGTTCTTTTAAGAAAAGAATGATATAACACTTTTCTTTAACATGGCCTTTGCCAAGGCACAATAAGCAGCAGGTCACAGCCCACATGATGGGCAATGTTTGAAGCCCATGGAGTGCTGTTTAACCTACAGTGGTGGGCAGCACAAACTAACTATGAACTCTAAACAGAACATAAGACTAATTAACACTGTACTAAAACTACACTACAACTATTATCTGCTGCTAATTTACACTACTAAGGTCTGAGCCACAAACGATGATGCAGAAGAAAAGCCATGAGGAGAAAACCAACACAGGGATTTCTGATTCAGGCTGCAGGTGGTAAGGAGCTGTAGGGAGAGGGGTCAGGGCAGTGCCAACCTTATATAGCTTTGAGAGGAGCCACAAGGCCTATAGGGCATGCATGCCACCCCAACAGGTCCAGTTATAAGAAAAATGTCTCCAGCTCCCTGTGCACTAAACAATCATACACCTGAGTGGAATACACATCTGCAACCACTCAAAGAAGAACTAAAATCAATTTACTTCTGAATAAGACATGGTCTATACTACAGGTTACGTCGACCTAACTCCATACACTACAACGTTGCTCACACCGATTTAAGTCACTCACTACGCCAATCTAATAACTCCACCTCCGCAAGAGGCGTAGCTCTTGGGTCGATGTAGTATCTTTGTAGACACTGTATTACTTACTTTGCCTCTTGGCTGTCAGCCCCTGGCAGCGGGGGAGCCTCCAGCTATGAGCCCTGAGCATGGCTCACAGCTCAAGCTATTGGCCCCTGGCAGCTTGGAGGGCCTCCAGTTGCAAGTCCCGCACAGGGGTCACAGCACCCTACAATGCCCCACACAGTTAAGTTGATCAAAATAGAATATGCATTTTACATGAAGTTCTTCTCAACCTCAATGCAAATTTCAACATATGATACTTGGATGCAAATGTAGAAGCACAATACTCTCAAGAGTTCCACTAAATGTAACTGAGAAACTGAGGCATCAGTCCTCCTTTCATTTAACCACCATGAGGCTGAATATTGTAGTGGAAGAATTTTTACATTTCTACACTGCTTTTGGCTAAGATAATATTACTTCTTTCTCAACTAGATTTAAATAGTGTTCTGAACACCATATTGCAGTTTAGAACAATTGCACATGATCATCTCTCATCTTTTTCATTTTATGTTTGTTATCTGAAAAAGTGGCAAAGACTTCCTTGTACTCATCTCTGCATTTGTGAATGGCATCTTCAGTAAGCTAGTTATAATAGTTATTTACATCACATTCGCAGATGTATGTAAAGCACTTTGATCCTCAGAGGAAAGTTGCTACAGAAGTAGATATCTCGTAAACCCTAGCAGAAGAGAAGGTATTTACCTGCTTTTTTAAAAAATCTGATAAGTAATGAAGGATGGACACAAGATCTAGCCCCTTGGAAAATGAACCTATATTTGTTCTTCATTTCACTTTTTATTTTGATAGATATTGCCACTTAAGTCAATGGTGATACTATTTAACTACATGATATAAATGAGTATCACTGGCTGGAAACTAGATCTTGTATACAGGGCCGGCTCCAGGGTTTTGGCTGCCCCAAGCAGCCAAACAAACAAACAAGCCACGATCGCGATCTGCGGCGGCAATTCGGCGGAAGGTCCTTCGCTCAGAGCAGGAGTGAGGGACCGTCCGCCGAATTGCCGCCGAACAGCTGGACGTGCTTCCCTCTCCGAAGCAGCCACCCCAAGCACCTGCTTGGTAAGCTGGTGCCTGGAGCCGGTCCTGCTTGTATAGATATACATTTGATAGATATGAGTGGTGAAGCATGCTCAGAGTGAGTGATCTTATTGAAGTTTCTGTATACAAATTAATTTTCATACCTTTAAAAAGTTCTCTTTCCACCTCAAACAAAACAGTCATGAAACAAGTGATTTCTCTGCTTAGAATATGAGGATGTGACAAGTAAATCACAGACTTTAATAGAACAAAAAAACAACAAAACAAAAACACACTTATGGGAGGATATTAATGAGTCGTTGTGATATTTCCCTATTCGTTGCCAAGGGATTTCTGTAGAGTGAATTGTACTATGAAAGAATATCCATATGATTTCAGTTAACTGCATATGACAGATGCCAACTACTGTCTCTTATGAAGTGGGCAATTATGTTCTTAATTAAATGCTCAAAAAAATTATAGGTGGATAGAGTATTTCACTATTTTTAACAAACAAAAAAGTTAGACTTCATTGTGATGGGATCCATAAAACCCTTCCTTTCTCAGCCCTATAATACAGTAAAACTACAAATAATTGGCCCTGTTGCAAACCCACTCTTCACAAATGCTTCCGTTGGACAGGTTTCTTTCTCCCAGACATTTCTGCTGGGAATACTGACTGTTCCCTGAGATTTGGGGAAGTCCAAAACCCAGAGGTAAAGTTTCTGTATCTCTAGGAGAGACTGTCAACTCTTTCGACAGCCTCACCTTATGAGGGGAAAGTAGCTTATAAAGTGTTACTCTTCCCAGAAAGCCCTACTATGCCCAGCAGCTTTGGGTAAACACTTTTAACTCAAGAAAGAGGGGAGCCTCAACCCATCCACATACTAAAATGCTCCAGTTCCAAGTCCTAAATGGAATGAGCAACCCTCTTAACCATGAACTGCCACTGTGGACCCACTTAATTTCTCAGTGGTTGTTTCCTTCAGCCCACAGATTTGTTTTGCAGTCCAATTACTGAAATGGATTAGCATAGCCATTGAGACTTGCATTCTCAATCTTAAAAGGTTAGATATCTCATTACTGCCACTGTTGACGTCACTAGGCATAGCTACCAGGTAACTCGGGGAAGTGGAAGGCCATAAGTGCCAATGAAACTCCCCTGCTCTGGGTCTAAGTGAGCCACAGTAACTCCATCTTGTGAACTTTTACCAGCCTCCATGGTAGCAGCCTAATGCTGAAGCAGAATATGTAATGGCCAGCTTTTTTAGCAGACAGCTGCAGTTTCGCTCACACACTAGCAGAAGCAGTAGTGATAACGAGAGGGAAAAGGGGGAGGGAGAAGCCTGCTACATCTTAGCTTGCAAGGTCGAAGATAAGCATGCGAATGGGAAATTTTCTAACAAGCCACAATGTGTACCTGATGTAACTGCTTGGGACGGGAGGGGTAGGGAGAAACCAGAATAAAAGGCTTACTCAAAACAGCTTGGAATATAAAAAGGGAAAACTTGCTTGTATTTGCTGCGCTTCTGATTTGAGATATGCTGGTCTCCTGAGTGCCTTTTCGAGATCTTGAATAAATTTGGTTTGCTTCTCCACCCTGGTGTGTCTATTGTTGCGGCGCACACCGGGCAACGAACACTGTTGCCCCCTCAGGGCCAGCAACACCACTAAGTGTAATTATGGCTTAAATACATGACAGGGTTAAACCAAGTTCTGTAGAGTTCAGAGATAACAGTATGAAAAGACTGCATGGTCCTGAAAGCAACTATGCAGAAGATTGTGTATCTAAAAGTTAAGGTGACAAAGCAATACGCAAGTTATCTAGGCCATCTGAAGGAAGATAGGCGAAATAGGGTAGCTGGGTAACCTTTTGGTAAGACTGACAATCTCCCTCCTTATCCCCTTTTTAGAGTCACCTAAGGATTCCCCTCATTTTTATCTCTAACAATGCCACTCTTCAACCTCATCATTGCAGCCAACTTGCTTTCCATCAAGGTAAATTGGAAAGTATATGTAATCATCACTGATCTTAAACATCTACAAGAATTATAATTAAGTGATTACAGCTATCCCTTCCCACCTCCTAAAATCTTTAACAGCCTTCATTTCTAACCCAAACATAGGCTAGGAAAAACCCCATATTTCAATAAGCAGGTCACCACCAAAACACGGATATGAGAAAGGAACAGGAAAGTAATAGTAAATGACAAATTGGTATTTTATAGGCTTATAGTCTCTATAATCCTCAAGCTGTAACAATGTTCCACAATTCCACTGACATGTTATATAAATTTACCACCGTTTTGAAAACAGAATTAGCAGCCCTAAATCTTTCACTACCAGAGAAAATCTCATGTGAATGATCTATCAGCATTTTATTTTGCCTCCGACCCTAAAATGTTAATCAAGAATATGCATGAGGCACTGCTGTTTAAATTCACAACTAGATCCAATTATGAACAAAGTGTTTATCTAACCAAAAGAAAATGTTTAAATCCATATTGACAAGTGAAAAGTGTTGAGTCAATCAAAACAACACCAAATCACAAATTTTCAGCCATGTTCTTACACACTACCTGTAAAGGTTGTCCGATTAAATATAAGCCTCAGTTGTCAGAGATATAGACTTACTTCACATGGGATGGGCATGTCCAAAGCTAAAAATATTTACTTTGTAAATACCATTTTAGTATCACCAGTAACATGTTCTCCTATTCCCCATAAATCCCAATGTCTGCTATTACAATTATTCTTAAGTACAATACCAGACATGTATCAGAAACATTGTGTCCAGGTAGTGTTTTCCCTTGCAGAATACAGAATTACCGTATAATGGAAATTGTTGAATCCAAATAAAACAGCCTCAAAATATAGCATAGATTTTACTACTGGAGAATGCGGATATAAAAATCACAGAACCACCATCTTTCCTGGTTTAGCCTAATTCAGCATTTTTCAAAGTTCAGGTCGTGACCCAGTACTGGGTCCCGGCATGTCAGACACTGGGTTGCTCTAGTCAGTGCCGCCAACCGGGACATTAAAAGTCCCATCAGTGGAGCTACCCAGCTAAGGCAGGCTAGTCCCTACCTGATACTGCACTGCATCCTGGAAGTGGCCAGCAGTGGGTCCAGCTTCTAGGCAGGGGGCCACAGGGCTCCGCGTACTGCCCCCACCCCGAGCACTGGCTCTGCACTCCCACTGGCCAGGAACCGGCCAATGGGAACTGGGTGGGGGGCAGTACCTGAGAGTGAGAGTTGCGTGAAGACGCTTGCGCACCTCCGCATAGGAGCCTGACCTGCTGCTGGCCGCTTCTGGTGTGCAGCACGGTCCGGGGTGCCAGGGCAGGCGGGAAGGCTGCCTCTGCCCTCTGGCTGCATTGCTAACTGGGAGCTGCCGGAGGTAAGTCCGTGCCCCAACCCCATGCCCCAATCCCTGCCCTAGCCCCCCCGCCAAAAACCTGGAACCCCTTCCTGCATCCCAACCCCCTCATTCCTGGCCCCACCCCAGAGCCTGCACCTCCAGCCCAGAGCCCTGACTCCCTTCCACACCCTGAACCCCTCATTCCCAGCTCCATTGGATCACGGACATCAACAATTTTCTTCAACTGGATCCCCAGAAAAAAAGTTTGAAAACCACTGGTCTAGTTTACTCAGATTCCACTGAGTGAACCCAAAGGTCCTTCACCCATCTACTTGGCCCAAAGTAAATTTTTGCCCTTGTCACTAACTCCCACCTCTCACAACCTCTCTTCTTATGCTTATACAGTGAAGAGATTTTCAAATTAAAAAAAGAACGTGTCAAGGAGAATTAAGGAGGACCATTTTGCCAACTAGAAAAGGGTGCCCACTTTTTTCTTCCCTTCATCCAGTCACTAGGCCACCCTCCTCTTCCCCTTTCAGAATGAAAATAAAGTAGGACACTTTTCAGAAAAGGAAGAGCTGGGAGAAAACATTACTGAAACCCATCACTGCCTTGGTTTTTGTTTCATACCCCACACCCTACCTTGCACCCGTCTCTCTTTCTCCAAGTCATAGATACCAAGATCAGAAGGGACCATGGGTGGTTATCTAGTCTGACCTCTGGTATAACAAAGGCCATAGAACTCCCTCTCAACTTCCCTTATAGATTCCTCCCTCCCCCGCTTTCTACACTCCTCCTCGGATTTTCCCTTCTTCAGTTTTTTGTGCTTGCATACTATTTATTTTCTGTTCCTCTTGTCCCACCACACCTCTTTCATTGATTTAAAATAAATGTCATTCTTACCAGAGTCACTGATAAATTCATAACCCTTCCAAGTTGATCAACATAGTAGACATTATCCTGGTACCAAGAATCAAGATGTAGGTAATTATACATGCCAAAGGCACGCATGTGGTCCAGGGTATACTGATCATCTCGAAGTTTCACTTCTGCTACAGCTGAAAAATAAAGCCAGAAAGACTATTTTAACAACTAGAAAATGCAGTTAATCATATTGCACTATTAGTCTTTTGACCTTGTAGTTGGGTGGCTTGCCTTCCAAATTTGTGCTGAAAGCTTAAGGATTTTACAGTTTTTTACATGCAGACTGGTTTAAGACGACTGAGGATGGGAGGAATTATGTTTATGTGATCACCACTACCATTGATGCCTTCGCTCTACACTGTCCCTCCCACACACATGCTGAGGAAATCACCATGAAACTTCAGCAGATGAAGCACATAGGCACCAGATGAGAACATCAATTGTGAAAAACTCACTCCAAATCCATTCATCAAGAGCCTAAAGGTTTCTGACAGAAGTACACCACCATAGTAAGGAAAGAAAAAAAAAATTCTACTCTACCTCCATCACAGTTGCAAAACCACAGCCAGCAGGGTTATTCCGCCTGGCAATTTGGACTTCATAATCCAGCCACGGGGTCAAATCACCAGCCACTAAAAGGCAGAAAACTCTGAACCAGAGTTGACCACATTAGCCACCATGCCACTATTTGATGGTATATGGCCTCAACACACTCACTGTAGCCAAAGAAGTCTTGAGAACGTCCTTCTTGGCTAATAAATATCAAACTATTCACGGCTAATGGAAGTTACCAACACCTCTTTCGGGGAAGCAAATGTACCACTCACCTTGAAAAATACAGTCATCCATCCAATCCTGAAAAAAAAGCCATAACAACTCAATCCTTAAGACTGCTCAGCACTTTTTCCCCCTGGATAGTTCAGCACGTTCACTTCTCTGAATGAGGTGTTTTAATCTGTCCACTCCTACAAAAATCATTGATAAAGTAGCAACAAACAAGCACACATCACCACATGACATCGGGTTTCGGACTACGGCACAGTCTATACCTAAAAGTTAGTGGAAAAATCCAGTCATTCTTACATAAAACCTTTATAAAATGACTGTGTAAGCATGCCTTTTCATAGTTGTTGACACTTGCAACTTAACAGCAACCCCATGGCAGCCCAAATCATGTGGCTTTGCAGAATTGTACAATGGATTTCAGCTTCTCTGCAGTGAATAAGTTACTGTCCCATTCCACAAGCTTTAAGAGGATTTTCTTAAAGTATCAAAAATGAAGAGGGAAAAAAAACGTACCAGCGATGATTGAATCAGTAAGCCTCTTTCTTATTTTTAGTTCATTTTAACTAAATATTTTACAATAGTTAGCACTTAAAGACCGCTATTGCCAAAATGGCACTTTAGAAGTGTTTGTGAAATGAAGCTTTATCAAAGAGATGTTATCATGACCTAATGAGTTTTAAAAAATTGGATATGTTTAGTGAGGAAAAAAGTCTGATTGTCTAAGTATGTTAAGGTTGGTTATAAAGAGGGAGGGATAGCTCAGTGGTTTGAGCATTGGCCTGCTAAACCCATGGATGTGAGTTCAATCCTTGAGGGGGGCCACTTAGGGATCTGGGGCAAAATCAGTACTTGGTCCTGCTAGTGAAGGCAGGGGGCTGGACTCAATGAACTTTCGGGGCCTCTTCTAGTTCTATGAAATAGGTATATCTCCAAAGAGGACAGTGATCAATAGTTCTCTATGTGCACTGAAGATGGGACAAGAGAACCTGCAGCAAGGGAGATATAGTTTAGGAAAAACTTTCTAACTATAATGGTAGTTAAGCACTGGAATAAGCTTCCAAGGGAGGTTGTGGAATCCAAGTCATTGGAGGTTTTCAAGAATAGGTTAGACCAGTGGTCTCAAAGTGGGGTGCGTGCACAAGAGGATCCTTGGGGGTGCGCAGCAGGAGGAGCTTTTTGGCTTTGTCAGTTCAGGCAGGAGTCCGAGCGGTTTTTTTTTTTTTTGGCGCTTCGGCAGGGGGTGTGTGCTCAAAAATTTTTTACTAATAGGGGTGCACGATCAAAAAATTTTGGAGACCACTGTGTTAGACAAACACCTGCCAGAGATGGTCTTGGTATACTTGGTCCTACCTGAGCGCAGGGGGAGGGACTGCATGACCTCTCAAGGATCCTTCCAGCCCTATATAATCCCCAAAATGAGAAGACCAGAGAACAGGATGAATATATTGTAATTAATTAAAAACTAATAGGAAAGATAGTCCAAGACAATTCTTTCAGTGGAACCAAGTTGATAACATCTGCTCCATGTACTTGATATATTAACAAAACTAATCTTTTTTTGGCTTAATAGGATTCACACACTGAAGCATTTAAAGGATTTTCACCTAGAAAGCAACAGGTATTGTCTCACTTGGTAACAAGCTTTTCAAACACAACAATGGGAGCTGTGGAGCCAGTGCTTAGGGTGGGGCAGCACGCAAATCACACAAAGCCGCCTAGCCCTGCCTCTGCCTAGGAGCAGCAGGGACATGTTGCCGCTTCCAGGGAGCCACACTGAGCCAGGTGGGGAGCCTACTGACCCCACACCAACCGGACTATAAACCAGACTTTTAATGAAGATCAGAAATGCCGGTTTATAGAGCTTTCCGGTTGGTAAAGTACTGAATAATAATACAAAAGAAATTTCATCCTTGAAAACAGTGTATTATTCTCTTGATAAAACATTAGTGTTTCCACAACATTTTAAATTCCAGAAACATAAATCAATTTATAAAGAACAGTTTAGGTATTAAAATAACAAAATAACCATGCCAGAAAAGATCCAGCTATTTAAATGGTCAAGTTTTACATTCTTGGGAAATACTGTTTACAAAGAACTTTAGAATGGGCACTAATGGAAGTGGCAAGGGAAGTTTGAAGAGTAGGTGTGAATTGAATGGGGAGGTAGATCTTAACAGTGATTCATTTTAATTCGTATTAATGGACTAACTGGTTAGTAGTAAACCATTTCTGTGTCCCTTTTATTGCACATTCACTCAGCTACGAAAGAAATATATGAAATTAAACAATATTTCAGTCCTATTGTGTAAGTTTACTGGGGAATGGATTATAAATCACAATTTACAATAAAAATGTCCTAATCAACTTCTATAACATAGCAGCCTATCAAATTAGCATAAACAAACTTTCTCCCCCACAAATTACATTTATTTTCAATAGAGTAAATACCAATACCATTTTTGTAAGTATAATTGAACAATAAAGCAAGATAGAACATAAAGTTTTTCTCTTCAGATTTACTGCCAGAACACAAAGGACTACTAGGAAAGCTGCAGTAACCCATAGAGACATAATTATTAATTCACTTCAGTGCATTGCTTAAAGTGTGGTAATTCACGTGCTGCTTGTGCATAGTTTCCCAGCACTTAAAACTTAGTCTAAATCAAGTTTAATCAAACTTATCAAATGCACTTATCCTGCTGAGGACCCATTGCAAGTATGAAGTTTCATATTAAATATGAGGAAAAGACCATCCTTTGTAATAGAATCATGGAATATCAGGGTTGGAAGGGACGTCAGGAGGTCATCTAGGCCAACTCCTTCTCAAAGCAGGAGCAATCCCCAACTAATTCATCGCAGCCAGGGCTTTGTCAAGCCTGACCTTAAAAACCTCTAAGGAAGGAGATTCCACCACATCCCTACAAGCATCATGTGGTTGGCTGCTTCACTCATACACAGAGCCCCAACTTTATTTCTATGGATGGAAAGGATGGAAGAAAGGCACATTGGATTAGCAATCATGCAACATGTTAGCACCTAGATAGGGGAATATGAACAACAAGATAAATACCATTCACATTTTGCTTCTGTTAGTCTATCTTGAAAAGGGAGTCTCTGCATAGAACTGCTCCTTGGGGGAGGGGACCATATTTTTTTTAAACACAGTGAGGGCCTGATCCTTATTGGACTCTTTGGGCACTACTGTGATACAAATATCAAGCTACTACTTATACGGCTGGATCTCTCTATGGCATTTGATCATATTAGCCATCAATACTCCTGTTGTGTCTCAGAGACAAAGCAGGGATGAACAGAACAGTCAGATGGCTCCATTTCTTCCTTTCAGACTGATTCCACAGGGTTGAGGACCGCTATTCTTCCACATCTAGAACCTTCACTTGTGGAGTCCTACAAGGCTCAATCCTCTCCTTCTACTCTATTCAACACCTACATGAAGCTGAAGGGGAAGATTTTGAAAGAGCATAAGCAGCAATGCCAGCAGTACATAGACAATACCCAGCTCTACATTTTGCTAGCATCAAATGCTAACAGCATTAATTCCTACTATCTTGATTCTAAAGAGCCATCAGCACTCAGATGAGGCTTAGAAGGATTAGATTTTTATCTGTAAATATCAGTAAATGTCAAGTTTACCCCACACAAACCAACAACAAAAAAATATTTCCATTGATAATTAAAATTTAGAGCTATGCAAATGGAAGAAAAATTATTCTTGACAACAGACTGAAGGATATTTACTTGTATATTTTCACATGATGTTGACAATTTCTGCTTTAACTTTTTGAAACTCAGCATTTACTGACAGTAAATTGTCTAACCTCCCACCAACATCCCACATCTGTGAAAATTTAAACAGAAAAATTGAAACAAATGCTTAAAACCCATAATATTGCACAACTGAAAAATTAAAATAAATAAAAATAGAAAAACGCTTAAACAGATATCCACCAAAACTATACGAAAAAATTAATTCTGCCAATCCTATCAATAGTTGACTAAAACTAAACTGCTGCAAGATGGAGGTTGAATGATGGAGGAAAAAGAATTGCAAAGAATTCCCCATATCTATATTACCCTCCATCATCATAGTAATTTGCCATTCAGTCATCATGGGTCTTTTTGGACTCCTTGCTACTTTTACATACTAATAGTCAAATTAGACAAATAGTCACAGCTGCTAAAAACTCTAAGACAACTGGCCAGAAGTCTGTGCTTCATACAACAAGATTTTGATTTGGCCACAGCAGTTCACACATTCACAATTTGATTACTGCAATGCTTCATGCCTAGGAATGAAGCCACCAATTCTGATAAAGGTCCATTTGGCTCTAAATTCAGCAATCTGCCTGTTCATCAACAGTGTGCGCTATGAACATCCTGCTCTCTGCACTGGTTCCCTCAAGAACATCATCATTAAATTCAAGATTTTAATCTCAACATTCAAAGCATTTCATGGAACTACCTCTTCCCACTCCCTCTCCCCCATTCTCCCTTTATGCAACTATAACTTCTATGAAGCTATGCTATATCAACAAGGATGAGCCTCATGAGAATGGGGGACAGAGCTCTTGGAGCATACAAAAAAATAATATATTGATCTGGAATGACCAATTACTCAAGATACTGGATGGTTTGGATATGTGCTTCAGTGAATGGACTAATTTATTTCCCTCCTGAAATAATTTCAGAAAGCACTGAACATCTGAAACTACTTTATATAAATCTATTAATGGGATCCAGGTATTGTATGAAATTGAGATGTTATTAAACAGGTCCCAAGTGTGGGACTTAAGGTCTCATGTTGTACTTTCTTTTAAATGTCCAAATTAATGGTTATATTAAATAACTGAAATAAGATTGTGGCAAACTACTCCTGGGGGAATACTGCACCACTGCGAACATGCAGAATTCATGTCCCCTGAAGATTTTTTTTCCTGCATAGAAAATACATTCTGCCAAAGAGGCACTGCAGTTATGCCTTTCACCTGCCAGGGGCTGCTGTGGCACCAGAATTGAGGGCAGCCCACTTGCTGACCAGCGGCCGATAGGGAGGAGAGTCTGCATTCCTCACGGCATCCTGATTGCAGGGCCAGGTGAGGAGGCATGGGATATGGACAGAGCATTGCACATGAGGCTGCTGGGACTCACAGACAGGGGTTCAGAACGGCTAGTGGGGGGACAGACTGGGGCAGGGGGTGAATGGGAGTGAAGGTACACATGGGGACAAGGCAGATGTGCCTGACTGAATGGGAGAGGCTAAGGGTCCTGCCAGGGTCTGCATCAGGGAGGTCAACTCCCCACAGCACCCTCCCAACACACCCCCAAAAGAAAACCCTTTTCTATACTTCTCCCCACCCAGCAACACTCCTGAGTCACTCCGAGGCTCCTTCCCAGCAATTACTTCCCTCTCCCTCAGCTTCGCCATTAACCCTGACGCTCCCAAGCCTTTGCACTGCTTCAGAGGGGTACAGGAAATACATTGCTGTATTGTAGTTTAAATGAATTATTACTCATAGTTCTGTATTAATATGCCTAATAAAAAAATCTATTTTTCTAAAAAAAACTTTGCTGTATCATTTTTGTTATCTGTATTGTTACAGATCTACTTGCTGACAGGTATTTTGAAATAAATTAAAAAATAATTGAAACTGGCATGATTATATTGTGTTTTGACAAATATGCAAAATTTTGCAGAATTTTTAATTTTTGGCACAGAATTCCCCCAGGTGTAGTAATAAGTGTCCTTCATGTTATACCAAAAAGTTTTGCTTAAGAAAGTCTTCAGCCCTATGTAAATAAAATGAAGCAGGTTCTACAAATAAAAGAAGCCTGTGCACAAGTGCCATCTGCTGTCCTTTTACCAAATGCTTCGGTAGTGTTTATGTTAGAAGGGCCTAAACAAAGAGGAAGTTTAGCCCTTTCTTTCTACAGTTATCTTGGCAGTCCTAAGAGATGAAGAGGAAAGCAAAAAATAAAAAGGGAGCCAAGAGATTAAAGGAGACAAATCAGGAACAGAGTTTAGGCTAAAAGAAAATGACTGCAAATTTAAGCCAGATCTGTCAGAAAAGAAATGTTGTTTCTACAAAAAAATAATTCTGAAGAACAGGAATGCTTCAGGAAACACAGCCTTTGATACACTGGTTCAAATCCAGCCAGAAAAAACAACAAAAACAAGTATTTTTTTTTTTTTTGTAAAACCTGGGATTTTTTCAGTAAAACAAAATCGGTTTAAACTACTTAAATGTGGGAAAGCGCCTCCAGGACACTCAAACCAGCATCTTCATCAGCACTAAGTACTGTAGTGTGTTTTTGTTTGCCTTTTAAGAAGAGTGTCAAGAATTTTCAGAAGGAACCAGGCCTCTTTACCCACCTTTGAAAGTTTTGGTATTTGTTTTTTGGTTGTTTTTTTTAAAATTGATACTACTATTTTTCTGTATTGATAGGGCATTGTCCCACAAGTGATTTTTAAAAAATGAAATCTGATAAAGGTCTGTCATCATAAGCCTTGTCCAATGAACCAGCAGCAGCAAAATAACGGTCTCACAAGCTTTTCTAGATTGTATTGTCTTCAATACATTCTAGGTTGAGAAAACTACTAGTAAACATTTTTAAACTGTTTATTAAATTTGCCTTCATTTTGGACAAGAAGTGCTTACTATGCTCCTATATACTGCCATTCTTTGCTTTGCAATGCCACCCTGTGGATGAAACCTGGTACTTCATGTATACTTATCAAAATACTGCACTGGAAAAAGGTCATATTAATTCTCTGCAGGTGTCAATCTGTGTACTCTCATTTGTTGTCCGAATACAGCAGTTGTGTCATTATTCTGTGGCCCCTCCTTCAGTTGAGGGAGTTTGAGGCCTTAAAGTTTCAGGCGGGCCTAGGACCACCCTCCCAAGATCCAAGTAGGCTACAAAGTTCTTATTTATTGACCATATGTATTTTCCTAGATAATTTTTTTTGTTTTAAAACCTGCTTTAAGAAATTAAGCACAAATGTTAAATTAATAACTGTACCACTGGATTGTGGCAGCCTGGAAAGAATGTAAGGATTAAATCACTGCAATGAACATGCCATTAAGGAAAGCAGGCTTCTGTATTCCTTTATTCATACATGACATATAAAACAGTTAGCTAGAAAAAAAAATGTCATCTGAAAAATACATAATGATTGGTGAAGTATTTTTACTGGATTCAGTTACTAAAAAAGATATTAAACCAATGAGATCTATTGTGCACTGCAATCACAAAACAGACTAAGCAAGACAAAATACAGCAGATATTAATTTACAAGAGAGAAAATATGTTAAGGGTTCATTCACAAATTATTTATGTCTATTGCAAGAACAATTTACATTAAGTATATGTAAACCAATGGAATTATGAAGTAGAAACAAACACCTTGTCAGTATTTTCTTCTGGAATATCTTTTGTGACAAGAAATTAAGTGACACAAAGACAGAAAAATACACCTCTGCCTGAGGTTCAATCCAGTTCTATTGCGTCTAGGTGTAGAGCCTTGCCTATTCAATGAAATTCATTCTCTGTTTCCCCATCAGCCTCTCTCTTATACCTCTTCCTCAGAGCAATAATGAAAGGGAAAGAACTTGAACTGGAGTTACTTGTTCTCTGGGGACCGGTCAGTGCCTCTGAACCCTGTAACAGGAACACCTATTTCATTAAACTGGACTGTGTTATTGTGCAGTTTTGTTGTCGCCTACCACACAATGACACTTGGCAGATGCATCTTCAAAAAAAAAAATGTTTTTAAAGTTGAAATTCAGAATGTAGGAAAGAGTAATTTGCAGAGTAAAGAAGAACATGTCATGAAAACACTTAATTTCTAAATCCTTTACAAATGAAATACTTAAGTTTTCACCAAAGTTAAAGAATGTTTATAATATGTGCATACATAGTTATAATATATAAAAACATTCACAATCAAAGACAATTTTTTTAAAAGTTATAAACATACATTTAATAACCATACTATTTAATAACCCTGTTAAATTATTTCCCAACTTCACTGATTTATTTTAAAGAGTTGTCTCATCCTTTTATTTTCTAGGCTGGGGCTGTAACAGCAGATGGGAAGATTTCTTTATGTTTGAGAGCAGTCATTACCTTAGGCTCTCCAACATACAAACTTCCTTAAATATTTTTTACTCTTGGGGGAATTCTGTGCCCCTACAGATGCACAGCATTCATGTCCCCTGCAGATTTCTTTGCTTCGGTGCAGGAAAATGACTTTCTGACAGGGAAGCCACAAGAGCAGTCATGCAGCAGTATGTTCTTACTTCCCAGCAGTATGTTCTGGGTGCCCAGAGCAGCTGACAGAGAGGTAAATCACTGTGGGGCAGAACTGGGGAAAACCTGGCTGGTTGCTCCTATCCTGTGCCAGGCTCAGCTGCTAGTCCCGGCTGGGCTGGAGAGGACAGAACTTCCTCTTCTCCTGCGCGGCATCCGGGGCCGGGTCAGATCCACCCCCAGATTTCTCTCCAGGCTGCAGGAAGTTCTGCAAACTCCCCCCCACCACCACCAACCCGCTTCTTGCACCCATCACTCCTCAGCTACAGGGGGTTATAGCTGTATAGGGAGCTGCTCCCCCATCAACCTAATTACGTGCATCCGCAACCTCCTGCCAAGCCTCACCCCCCTGCATCTGGACCACTCAGACAAGCCACCTGCACCCAGATCCCCACCCCACTGAGCCCCAGTCCCCCAGCATCTGGGGCCCCCACAAAACCCCCACACACCCAGACCCCCCTGCCAAGCTCTATCCCCCCCACACCTAGCCCCTCCCACCCCCTGCTGAGCCCCAATCACCTTTACCTGGACCCCCCTGCAGAGTCCCATTACCATTGCACCCAGAACCCCCCCAACAAGCCCCTGTGTATCCAGATTCCCCCTGCACCCTCCACTGAGCTGCCTGCATCCAGATTGTCCCACACAAAACCCCCTCAGCTCACACCTGGATCCCCCCATACTAAGCTCCTCCACACTTGGATTCTGCCAGGCTTAGCCTGCCTGCCTACACCTAGTGCACCTGGCACAGAGGGACAGGGCCCTGGGGTATTTCTGGGGCAGGCCCAGTCCTTGCGCTATGTCAGGGTTGGGTACAGCCTCACCACTGAGTCTGTGTCCTTGGGGGGAGCTGCAGAGTTATCTCCCACCTCTGTGCAGCCAGTGGCCTGTGCTCCCTAGTGCCATGCTGGAGCCTCCACATTTATTTGACAAATAAAATTTGCAAAATTTTAAAATATTGTGCGCACAATTTTTAGTGTTTTGGAACAGAATGCCCTCAGGAGTAATTTTTCAGAGATGACACCAGTTTGATCATCAAGAAAATGTCAAATGCATGTTTTTAATTAGGTGACACTTTCATCCATGTTCAGACATTTCTGGAGGAAAAAAAGTGTCTCATTATGTTTACCTCCATTTATTTATACTTAAAAAAAGTTTAGTGAGTATTTTTTTAATGTGCAAATTATACAGTCAAAATGAAATGGTTTTCTTTTGCACCCATATTGGACATAGGAGCATCATATTTAAGTCAGCTTGTGGACACTTTTGTTTAGGCTGAAATTTTCATGCTGGGAGTCTGCCTCAGGCTGACATTTTTTTTATTTATTAAAATTTCAGCCAAAATGATTCAGCCATGTCTGAGAGGGAAACTAGGAAAAATACAGGTTTCAGAGTAGCAGCCGTGTTAGTCTGTATCCGCAAAAAGAACAGGAGTACATCCGATGCATCTGAAGAAGTGGGCTGTAGTCCACGAAAGCTTATGCTCTAATAAATTTGTTAGTCTCTAAGGTGGCACAAGTACTCCTGTTCTTTTTAGGAAAAATACATTATTGTACACATTAAAACATTCTGGAGACCTTTTCTGAACAGCTCTAGTGCCCCCATGCTTTGGAGCAGGGATTTAAAATTTGGCATTGGGTGGGACTTTTGCATTATGGAAATGCTTTTTGCAGTCCCTGTGAAAATCCACCTATATTTGGTTAAGTTAAAAGCCTTTGTAAAAATCAGTTTACACATGCTCAGGAAAGATTTCCTATATTTTAGCAATTCAATTCACTAAAGATCCCATCCACACTGAACATGCTCCAGTCTGGGACTGGACATCTGAATGGAGAGCAAGGAGCCTGTCTCTTCTGTATTCTTAATGACCCCTTGCTGAGTTCAGTCAAAGTGGAGAAGGGAGCTGCCTTATTCGAACGCAGAGGGAACAAGGGAGGAACTTGAGTTGTGGATAGGACTGGGGTGTGGCAAGGAGGGGGAGAAGGAAACCAGCACTGGATCACTGACACGAAGCCAGGTGTGGAGACTGGAACTGGAAGCTGGGGGTGGGAATGAGGGATTGGAATGAGGAGTTGGGAGACTGTGAACCAGTAAAGTGGAAGGAGGGAAGAGATCAGATGAAGAGCCATGGGCAGGGATTGGGAGTAGGATGAGAAGCCCAAGGAGTGGAGGAGACTGGGACTAGCTAGGGGAAGAGAATGGGACTGAGATGAGGAGCCTGAGGTGGGGGAGACACAGAACTAGGGCCTTGGCTACACTCAGGACTTCCCAGCGCTCCGAGGGTAATAGCTTGCAGTGCTGCAAGTGAGTGTGCAGCGCTGCAGGCTCTGATTACACTGGAGCTTTACAGCGCTGTACTCGCTGCGCTCGGGGGGCGGGAGGGGAGGCGTTTTCACACCCCTGAGCGCAGCAAGTTGCAGCGCTGTACAGCACCAGTGTAGCCAAGGCCTAGGACAGAATAATCTGTGCCGACTAGAATATACTTCCTTCTAATCTTAATGGAATCCAAGATTTGAGTCTCACCATTCCTCTGCTGACAGAAAATATCTGTGAAACTAACTGGCCAAGTGTCCCATCCCACCTCTAGTGCTGATCCACACAGAGAATGACAACCTACTAATGCTATTAGTTACTCCATAAGCTCAAATAGCAGAGGTCCATGCAGTGGATCTGAAGGTTCCAACCCTGCTGATGAACCATGTGAGTGTCAACATAATGTGATGGAATTTGTCCTTTCAGTTTACTTTTTTAAACTAGCTTTCAATTTACACACAAAAAATGTTAATACATTAGGGGGTCCTGTGGAAAAAAATTGTATGTGACTATCAGAATGCATACACAAAAGGAGGCCAAATTAAAGTTGCATTGGCAACCTTAATTCTGGCTTTTGCTAACTTTGAGTGCTTAGTTTTACAACCTTAATAATAGTCTTAACAGTTTGTGTGTGCTCATGGTACACCTGAAGTCTTACATTCATGTGCTTATACAATAGATTTCTTTCTCTTATCAAACTCAATTATAAAAGAAAAGCCCTGATGAAGTCAAATAGTATTAACATAACTGTTTATCAATAACTTCACAGCAATGTAAACTGATACTGCATTATAAGTGTCTAACAAAAAGTGGACAAGAAACTCCGATGGAACAGACTCTACCAAATAAATTACCCCAAGGTTCAGTCTGTACAGTAAACCGAAACATAAAATAAATACACATATATAATACATAAGAGCAAGAATTCCAGATCAGACAACTAGTCTATTTAGGTCACTTTCCTGCCTCTGATTTTGGCCATCACACAGGTTCTAATGTACTCTCATGAATAAAGTTCCACGCATCAGTGTTTGAGGTTTTTACTGATCTTATTACTGCCATCATCTAAGAAGTGCTGCCAGAATAGAATACTGCAAACATCTCTGCATGCATCTTCAGGAAGCCTTAACTATTGCAATACTCTTAGGTTCCTCCAGTACAGCATATTGAACTCCATGATTACACCTCATGACTTCAATAGGACTCCACACATGCACAGGATTCAATCTCATGGTCCCCAGTGCAGGATTAAGTCCTCAGTCTACAACTTCTTCAGGACAGGGTCTCCATCTTTCTATTGTACAGCACCTAGCATAGTCTGGTCATTACTATAATATAAAATAATAAACTACACAAGGACTTAGATTTCAGCTACTCCAAAACCATCAACTAAAACTACAGCTATGTCTAATGTGCTCTTTGCATGGGCTGAACATTACAGTCTTGCTTTTAAAGTTAAAGCACTTTACAGTCCTAAAATATCTTATTTATAAAAGATTTACAAAGTATGGAATCAAAACTGATCAATAAGATGTCTTGCCCATGACAACATGATTAATGTTTTATTACAAGACATGCCCTGAAACATGAAACAATACAGTGCATTATAACTATGCATATTGATTTTAATTATAAATAGAACTCTATCAGTTGAATAAGCCATTTTCCTTTCTGACCACATGTTGGGCTCAGATATTGAGAGCTTCAGTGATAAAAATTAGACCCTACTATATACAGGACTAAGAAATTGTAACCTGGGTGGAAAAGTAATTGACCTACCATTTATAAAATAAATCAAAGGTTTTCTGAAGACCAGCTTCTGAAACCTCCACAGACAAACTTTGCAACTCAGCTACATTTATAGTAAAAAAATTAAAGACATACACAAAATACGGTCATTTACCTTCATCTTGTCCTCCCATTCCATGCCTCAATTTCTTCTATTTCTTTACCTGACGGGTCCAATCATAATCCTAGACTGTGAGCTCTCAGGGGCAGGATCTATTTTTATTTGCCGTTTGTACAGTGTCTAGCACAATGGTACTCTGATCCCTAACTGAGGCCTCTAGGCACTATTTGTTAACTGCATTACAATGACAACTGGCAATTTTTCCAAGCCTCCAACATCAAATTCTGTAAAATTCAAACTTTAAGTTAAAAAAAAAAAAAAAATATCCCCAGCACTGTTGATTGTGCAGGTAACCTTCCAAATGCTAACCAAGCATAAACCAATGCAGCGTTGTTTTGGTGATGCTAATTTTAATTCCCCCTCCCCCAAATCTCATAACATTTAGTGTTTTTCTTAAAGTTCCATCTTATAGCCATTTTATATAAAAAAATCTCAGCTTCCATTAAAAAAAAAATAGTACATCTTTAGCACTTATGACTGAAGAGACAAAGCTTGAAAACGTGAACCACACAAACAACGAGGAATCCAGTGGCACCTTAAAGACTAACAGATTTGGGCATAAGCTCTCAGGGGTAAAAAAAACCCCACTTCTACAGATGTATGAACCAGACAGACTCAAAAACCAAAAGGAAAATAAAAAAAGAAATTGTTTTCAAAACTCATGAATTTTTAAGGTAATCTTATGATTTTGAAGTCCAGTTCATGATTTTTAAACACTTAAGGTTGGCAATACTAGGGTCTGTATCACTGCTACTGCTCATAATTTTCCCAAGCAACTGAGGCTACATCTACACTACAGGGGGGAGTAGATTTAAGATACGCAAATTCAGCTACGTGAATAGCGTAGCTGAATTCGACGTATCGCAGCTGACTTACCCCGCTGTGAGGATGGCGGCAAAATCGACCTCTGCGGCTTCCCGTCGACGGCGCTTACTCCCACCTCCGCTGGTGGAGTAAGAGCGTCGATTCGGGGATCGATTGTCGCGTCCCAACGGGAGGTCGATTTCTACCCGCCGATTCAGGCGGGTAGTGTAGACCCAGCCTGAGAGAATGAAATTAGAAGACCTCAAGGTAGGTTTCAGAGCTACTGTTCTGTGAGCAGCTTTGAAACTAACAAAGAACATGTAAATTTCACCTGCGACTGTTCAGATCTTAAGGCGGGATATAAAGACAGACACTAGCACTGTTCACCCAGAACAGGGACTCCCAAAAAATACAGGCTGAGGAAAAGGTACAGAAAAACCTCAACCCATAGGAGTCTGGGAGACAGACTGTCAGAAGTCTCAGAATGGGAAGGTAAAAAATGGGCTCCTCCTTCCCTTCCAGAAACCAGAAGATCTGAGGGCTTCAAATTCATCAGGACACCTATTAGGAAGAGGTTGATATAAAAGATGGAGCCCAGTGCAGGCTCCAAGGACCACACTACAAGAGGACATCACTATACTACTGAGGAAGGCGTATGGGGAGAGGGGAGTATTACAGCCACAACCATGTGTTAACGAAATATTAACAATGAAATGCTAAAAACCCCAAAGCCAACCAAACTCAGAAGTTACTTGCAGACTGACAGAGGCTCTAGAGAAAGCACAGGCCTACACCAGGAGTACTAGAGACTTCTGCCAGCACAGCTCTATCAGCCAAGGATGACAACCCTGACCACACAGGCGACCTCTGCCTATACTGCACACGTGGCTCTAGAGACAATGCCCCAAAACCTGGAACACACACCTTAAAAGTTTCCCAGCCGGCCTGGGGCTTTCCGTGGCGAGGGGTTGTCCCAAGGCCCCGGAGAACGTTTACCCAACACCTGCCCTGCAGGCGAGCACAATAGCAGCTTGCCAGCCACCTGGGGCGGGAATGACTTTACCCCGCACGGACGGGCAGCCACCTCTGCCTGGGGGCCAGCAGCTGGGGCAGAGCAAAGCAACCCGCGGCGGGGAGAAGGCTTCACCCAGGGCAAACAAACGCCGGCTCCTGCAAGGAGAGACCCAGCAGCCCCCGCAGCGCTGGCGCGCCGGGGCTCCCCTGCCAGCAGCATCTCCCCACTCAGGAGCCCCAAGACCCCTCCTCCCCCGCGCCCCTGCCCTTCCGCGGCCGCGCCCCCGCCGCCACGTTTCCCCAGCGCCCCTCACCCGAGTCCAGCCCCAGCTGGTAGCAGGCCAGCGGCTCCAGGGAGAGCTTGTAGCCCTCGAACTTGGGGTCCAAGAGCAGCCGCTTCACGCGCAGCGAGCAGTTGGCCGCCGCCTCCATCCCCCCGGCCAGGCCCGGAGTTACCACCTGCGACGAGGGAGAAAGTTTGGAAGGAAACTGTGTGCGTGAAGCGAGGCGCCTCACTGGCTCAGGTAAGGAGTATGCAGAGCGTGGAGCACCATGGGAATGGTAGTTTTAGGGCTCTAACCGCAAGGGATCGCTGCTGTCAGTCGCCAGGCATGTCGGGACTTGTATGCCGCACAGGGGTGGCCAGAACGTGGGGCATGCTGGGAGTTGTAGTTCTAGCCTCCTAGGGAACCGGCACGTCCGAGCGCCCAAACCTTAGGGCATACAGGGAGTTGTAGTTTTTAAATTGAGCAAGGGACGACGTTGTCCCGGACTCCATTTCCCAAGGTCCCCCGCGCGAAGGGAAGGGCAGGAGCTTGGCAGGGCTGGGTTCTCCCTGGGAGACGGCGTCGGCTTCTCCTCCCACAGAGCTGGGCGCGCCGCCGCGGGGGTGAGTCCCGGGGTCCTGAGCGAACCGGTCGCGGGGTTCGACTCTCCGCAGGCGAGGCCGGGGGCGCGCTCAGCGTGGGCAGGGAGCCGCGGGGCTCGGCCTGAAGTTCCAGTCCCTACCCGCGCCGCGCGGCTGCGTTCCCGGCTCTGGGGCCAGGCCCGCGCTTCCCCACGCCGCGGGGCGCAAAGGGCTGCCATAGTGGCTGGCCTGGCTCTGGGGCTCTTGCGAGTCTTGGCTTGGCGCCGTGCTCCCCGGGACGGGCGGCGCCGCTGTGGCTACCCCTCCCCCGCAGTGGGTGTAGCTCAGCCCCGACTAGGGTTACCAGATGTCCTGGTTTTAAAGGAACAGAGAGTCCTACAGTCCTGTTTGGGGAACTTTTTCTTATATAGGCGCCTATTACCCCCCGGTCCCCTGTCCCGTTTTTTCACAGTTGTTGTCTTGTCACCCTAGCCCCGACCCACAGGGCCTGGGGGAAGGTCGGGAGGGGCGGGTCACTCGCTGGCAGGGGGATGGGGAGAAGGCAGGTCACTGGCTGGAGGGAAGTGGGGTCTGTTCATTGCCCGGGGGGGATGATCACTGGGTGGGGGGTGGGTAGAAGATAGGTCACTGGGCGGGGAAGTGGGGGAGTAAAGGGTCTGGTCACTGGCTGATGGTGGAAGTTGGGAGGGAGAAGACAGGTAACTAGCCGGGAGGGAGGGGGTCTGGTCACTGGCTGGGGGTAGGGAGACGGCAGGTTATGGGGGAGTGGTGCTGATTTTCCCTCTCCATCAGATGTGCTATGGAGTCTCTACCCGGTGGAGGCTCGGGGGTGGGGGGTACAAAGGCCCTCTGGTTGAACGTTATCTGAAACTCAACAAGGAGTCTGGTGGCACCTTAAAGACTAACAGATGAAACTCATCTCTTCTAACTTTATAGTACCTCACCCCCACTTTGCTAAATCTGTGCTGCCGTCCTGGTGCTGGCTGTTGCATCATTACACAGGGAGGTGAGAGCAATCAGCTCAGTAGGGCTGACACAAGCACAGCTGAATTTGATGGTCTCCAGTTTCTTATTTGACCATGTCAGAGAACCACTCCATAGTTCAGGGCAGATAGCAGCCTTTCCTCAAATCAGGGCTGAAATACCAGATCTCGAGATAAGGTGATAAAGTTATGGGTATGAAGTGGCTCAAGTGAGTTCTGTTAGTCCTTTTATGAAAATTAAACTATATTTGTTTATCTGTCCTCTCTTTCCTTTAGTGGTGGAGAAATTATCATGTGTACATATTATCACAGGCAGCTCTGGTATTTAGGAGCAAAAGTTTTCTACATACCTTCATCAAAATATCTGGCAATCTCTTATTAGAGCCATGAATTTAATAACTGTAGAGAGACAAGGTGAATGAGGTAATATCTTTTACAATAGAACCTCAGAGTTACGAACACTAGAGTTACTCATTTGGAACTGCAAGTATGCAATCAGGCAGCAGCAGAGACCAAAAGAAAAAGCAAATACAGTATAGTACTGTATTAAATGTAAACTACTAAAAAAGAAAAAGGGAAAGTTTAAAAAAAAATTTACAAGGTAAGGAAACTGTTTCTATGCTTGTTTTATTTCAGTGGGTCTCAAACTTTTTTACTGGTGACCGCTTTCATATCGCAAGCCTCTGAGTGTGACCCCCCCCCCCAGTAAATTAAACACCCTTTTAAATATATTTAACACCATTATAAATGCTGGAAGCAAGCTGGGTTTGGGGTGGAGGTTGACAGCTCGCGACCCCCCATGTAATGACCTCGTGACCCCCTGAGGGGTCTCAACCCCCAGTTTGAGAACCCCTGTTTTATTTAAATTAAGATGGGTAAAAGCAGCATTTTCCTTCTGAATACTAAAGTTTCAAAGCTGTATTAAGTCACTGTTCAGTTGTAAACGTTTGAAAGAACAACCATAACATTTTGTTCAGAGTTATGAACAATCTCCATTCCTGAGGTGTTCAGAACTCTGAGATTCTACTGTATTGGACCAACTTCTGTTGGTGATGGAGACAAGCTTTTGAGCTTAGATGGAGCTCTTCTGGTCTGAAGAAGAGCTCTGTCTAAGTTCAGTAGCTTATCTTACCAACAGAAGTTGATCCAACAAAAGATATTACCTCACCCACCTTGCGACTCAAATATCCTGGGACCAACATTGCTACAGCACCACTGCACACAACTTTAAGAACTGTGACAGTTTTTTCTCTTTTTACCAGAATTCTAAAGTGGAGGTGAATGTGCAGAAAACACTATTTAATCAGGAAGCAAAGATTATTGTATACAGTTTGACTGGGTCATCAGCAGTGAACAGTAGTTTCTGAATGTATGTGAGGACAGTAAGGTTCATTCATATGTGATCACCTTGCTGAGTTCTGTTAATTAGTATTTCTGATATAAACAATGTGTGACTGATGACTTATTGTGACTGTCTTCAGTAAGTTGAGTTAACATCTTTCTCTTGTCTAATTGTAAATTAAACAAATGCCAAAAACTGAGGGGTTACACTCAAAATGCTGCAGCTGCGCTGCTGTAGTGCTTCAGTGTAGGTGCTGCCTATGCTGACAGGAGGGGTTCTCCTATTGGTAATCCACCTTTTTGAGATGGTTGCCAGATTGCCGAAAGAATTCTTCTGTCAATCTAGCACTGTATACATGGGGACCTAGGTTGGTTTAACAATGCTACTCAAGGGAGAGGATTTTCCACACCTCTGACTGCCGTGGTTAAGCCGACCTAATTTTCTACTGTAGACCAGGCCTAACAGACTGTAGAGAGCATAAGGGAAACTTAATTGTTTAATTACATACATGTTTTCTTATGTTGCAAATGACTAGTAAGCAATGTTATTAAAAACATTTTTTTATATAATTATAGATTTGCTGTGGAAATCTAGGTTTTCAAAATGAATAAAGATGCACAGATGAGAGCAACTATTAACCAAAAACTAATAGAAACAGGAGAGCGAGAACGGTAAGTAGATTTTTTTTTTCTTATATGGTTTTTATGCTCATTAAATGTCATAAAATGACATAGCATGAAGGATGTCCTAAAAAGTAAAAAAGGCGAAATCCCTTCTATGATTGCAAATGCTGCAAAACAGTTGGGAAAATCTTGTGTATTATACCAGTAAAGAAGACTTAATTAAAATATTCAAAGGTAAGGAAAAATAAACCCTCTCGGCCAGTTTTTAACTAAAACAAAAAACTGGTAAAATAATAAGAGGTGGGAAAGTTGGCTTATAAATCCCAAGTGAACACCAGGGTTGTTGTTAATGGAGAAAACATCTTTATTGGATCTAAAATTACACCATTAAACAACGATGTTGCAATTTATTCTTTTTTTGGGCCAAGAGGGAGAGGTGCAGTTTCCTTTTTCTGTGTTCGAATTTCTTCCCTCATGCTTCTGTATGAGAGAAGAACATGAATATCTCTCATTTAGACTTTCAGCTATCTAGTTAACAGTGAATTGGTAGCCAGAAGAGACTGGATAATAGAATTTCTAAGCTAGAACTTATTTTCTTTGCTTTCTCAACTCTCTTCTTCCTCTTCCCTCTCTTTCACCCTTCATACTATATGCACGGTTTCTCCCTCTTTGTCAGAATGTTCTAAGTTTAAAATCCCTTGCATCAGTGGATCTCCAACTCCTTCATTTTCTGAGACCCTTGAAAGAGAGAGGTCCTCTCTCATGGACATTTTCCTTCCCATTATCATGTTTTGTGAATCACTGCCATGTTACTTTTCACTTGTTCCCCTCCTAGTTGTGATGATGTATTTTGGAATAGTGCTTTGAAAAAATGCACACTTGCTACTAGGATGCTTAAAAGGATAATGAGGCATTGTTTACTCTTAAATCAGAGTAAAATAAGTTTTTATCAACTTTTTTGGCAGGAGGAGTGGAGAGAAATTGTTTCCCTAAAATATTATTGCACAAATAAAATCTAAGCACAGTATCAGGATTGTGTTCTGTTACACACAGTGGTGGAGCAGTAGAATTTTTTCTTGAATTCAGATTATCCAAAACAGCAAAGCAACCACAATTGGTTTTAATTTGGTCTTCCAGAATCCCCTACCTTGTCCTTCCTCATCCAAACATCTTACCTCTTAACATTCTACTGGTCAAAGAGGACTAGACTTCACACTTCAGACTGCTGGGCCAACTCCTTCAGTCAAAAATGGGGGATGGCTTGAGCAAAGCAGGATGGTCGAAGGCTAAGTGCGCTCCCAGCCCATGTAGTAAAGGACTGAAATTTCTGCTACTAAGCCACTATGCTAGTTTACCACATCTTATTTTAATTTGTTTCTCCTTCACCTCTTTACTTATTAGTCTGCTCTTTCCCATATCCAGCGTACCCCCTGAGGGTAAAGGAGGGTTACTCCTGTGCTCCTTCACCAATAGCTGAAGGAAGAAAATAGAGTGAAACTGTCTTGAATCCTTTTCAGTTTTGTTCTGCACTTGTTGATTTTGCTGAGAGGAGGTTATATACCAGGCACATTCCCCCTTTCCCAGACTTCTCTGATGATAAAAATATCATAGGATATTCACTGCCCAGTTTAAATCTCCAATGAAAACATAGTTTGGATACTTCAAATTCAGAGTTACAAGTGTTTCTTTGAAATCACGTCACTTACGCTTACTCCTGGCCATCTTGGATCCCTTTGAATACAGTAGCTTATTTTATTTCCCAGCATGAATTAGAGTGCAGCTGTGCCTACAAAGGCTTACAGTGATGTATTTTTTATAACCTGTTCTGAAGTGAAATATTCTTTCTTTGCAGTTAAAAACACTTTTTCTTCTAGTAAGTTTACTTTGTCATCTTTACAGCCTTAAAGAGCTGCTGAGAGCCAAATTAATTGAATGTGGCTGGAAGGATCAGTTGAAGGCACACTGTAAAGGTAATTAAGGTTAACTACATTCAACACCCTTAGTTATTGCCTAAGGTAAGAGAATAGATATATCACTTCTAGCCAAATAAGAGTTCCAGATGAAGGCTTGACTACCTGAAGGTCAGTGTGAATAAGATAGAGATGATGCTATTGAGCAAGAGAGCATCTCAGACAAATTTTGGAGGCAGGGTATGAATGCTTTCTTATGGGATACTTTCTCACTACAGCTGTACTCACATTGGTGATTTGTAGTTTTGGAATCATCTTGGATGTATCTCTGTTCACCAATTCTCAGGCAACCTGGGTAGCCCAAAATGCATTTTCACATCTTTGGCTGATGCTGACTTTTTGAAATTTCCTCTGATTTGGACTTCATTGTAGTTGCTAAGGTCTGTTGTATTTAAGCTTCTAAAATGTGTGACTGCTTGATTGCTAACGTCTAAAGAACTGATTCCGATACAGTTTTTCATTTTGACAAGTCATTTTCATGTCACAAGAGGATAAAAGCAGCAAGCAGAGAGGTATGCCATAAATCATAGTCTGTGCTAGATAAAATTTATTTAAAAACCATTGATACCTCCCAGGACAACTAAGATCTTTTCTGCAGATGTGTTTGTATGGGAGGGAGGAGAGTTTGTGCATTTATTTCTTTTTTGTGAAAAATTTTCATGAAAACAAAATCACCGATTTAGATGAAGGAAAACAGCATCGGATTAACTGCTAATTACCAAAATGTTGTTTTCAGGTGTCGATAATAAAGGTAAATACTGAATGTATTACATTTAAATAAAATTCTTATTATCAAAATGGTCAGTTTCCATGGGGGGCTTTCTAAACCAGCACATGATTGTTTTCCTGTTAAAAGCAAAACAAAGAAAACTTTGAATATCGACTTTTAAAGTTTCTTCTGATAAGATTTACTGTGCCCAAATGGCATTTTTGATGGCAGTCACAGTACTGTTTTCAGTAGTTTATAGTGCTAGGATTATTCAGTTCTATTCTCAACTGAAACATTTTACAGTATTGGTTACAACAGTCATTATTTACAAATGCAGAGCACATTCCAGCAGTGCAGAACTATGCTGATCAAAGTTGAAATTCCTTTCACCATTGGGTTCTGCATTTCCCAAAAGTATTTACTATATTTAAGGAAAGTGATTTTCTGAAAAATAATCCTAATATGCATATGAACACACTAAAACATGAACAGGGAGAATACTGTGAACCTGTTTGCTATAGACCTGATCTTTCTAAAGGAGTACTTTCAAAATTGCTGCTATATTCCTGAGCAATTGACAGTATAGTATTAGTGTGTTTATCTCTTTAATTGTCTTCAAATCTTTACAATTGTGCTTCTGATTAATGTTACATATAATATTTAACTGAAATTAGAGACTTATTCTGGCTGCAGTTCAAAGACTTGTAAATAATTGCTGCATTGCTACATGCCCAGACAGTGCCTGTCATTGGTATATACAGAATAGATTTGCTAAATAGTGGTCAAGTGAGCTTATTGATCTGTGCACTTATCTTTTCAGGGTTCTTATACCACGCCCACTGATATTGTAATCTGAACGCCATGATATGAATGAGACTAAATCCACAGTAGGATAACATATATATGATTAATTATATGATGATATATAGGATTACATATATATGATTAACCTACATATGCAGGTTTTGTATTATAATATTTGAATAGGCCTGTTTTTCTAATGAATGGATTTAAACTATTCAAGTGGTTTTCTTGGTCTTCCCTAGATGTAATCAAAGAAAAGGGGTTAGAGCATGTTACTGTTGATGACTTGGTGGCAGAAATCACTCCCAAAGGTAGAGGTAAGAAAAGTAATGTCATTTAATGCAAAAAATAACCATTAATGCCACACTAAGCTTACACCTTTAAATACTCTAGAAACTTTGTCTAAGCACCAATAACTTTAACACATTGCATATAGAGGAAACTATATAATAGCCTAACTAGTAATCACAAATGGGCTACATGTGTAAATTCATATTGCCATGAAAGCCTTATCGTTTCTGCGCTAACTCATGTATTTAAAATAAATCTTTTTATATGTAACTTTCTTTTAAAAAGACAGAAAAATCTGCTTAACAATTAAATGCCCCAGTAGTCTCATTGACCGTAGTAGAATTGTGTGTGTGGTGTATGGGAGAGATGTGTTCATATCTCTGTTATTTTGGCTGGAGGCCTCTGTGAGGCTGGGTTAACAGGGCAGTGGAATATCGGGGGGAGATAACAAGAGCAGCAGCAAGAGAGACAATTTGCATCTCATGAAGAAAAGTGCTTTGTCTTATAGTCTCCTTTTTGCAGTCCATTCAGTTGCCCCACAGCCAGTCAGGCCATCTAGGAAACCTCTAGTGTTAAAGAAGATAAAGCTGCTAATAAACAGACTAACAAAAAAAGCCTATTTAATATGCTCAGAAATGAAACTTCTGAATTCCTGTTCTCGGCCCCTGGCTGTTCACCATGATAGAATTCCCCTAGCTCAGCAGTTCTCAAACTGTGGGTCAGGACCCCAAAGTGGGTTGGGACCCCATTTTAATGTGGTTACCAGGGCTGGCATTAGACTTGCTGGGACCAGAGTCCAAAGCCTGAGCCCCACCGCCCTAGGGCTGAAGCCCAAGGTCTTCAGTCCTGGACGGCTGGGCTCAGGTTATAGGCCCACTGCCCAGGGAAGCCCTTGGGCTTCAGCTTTGGCCAGCTTGCCAGCCTGGGGCAGCGGGGCTTGGCCTTTCTCGCCCCTCACCCCTGCCTGCTTGGGCAAGCTCAGGTTTCGGTACTCCCTCCTGAGGTCATGTAGTAATTTTTGTTGTCAGAAAGGAGTTGCGTTGTCAGAAGGGTGCAATGAAATTTGAGAACTGCTGCCCTAGCTCTTCAGTTTGAGAACAGAGCTTATGGGGTAGAAAGTGAGTCAGATCCTTTGCTGCTGATTGCATCCCACCTATTGCCAAATATAAATCCTTCCTTCTTCTGCTCTCCAACCCCAACAGGAGACTGCTGAATTGGCTTGGTGGCGTTCTAGGAAAGTCTATCATGCATCAATAGAATTGCAGGGGCAACTTATGATATACTGCGCTGCATATATCTTTTTCTTTATCCCCTATTTCTTACCTGCTTTTTTTATTTGTATTTCAGCTTTGGTACCAGACAGTGTAAAGAAAGAACTCCTACAAAGAATAAGAACCTTCCTTGCCCAGCATGCCAGTCTTTAAGATTGACATTAATTCTGAGTACAGTATTTTTGTGTTTCTGTATTATGTAAGTCATGCCAGAAATTGGAATACATTTTTCATGTTTTAGAATTTAAGTTCATTTTTGTATGATTAGTTACAAGTGTTTCATTACACTGCATTAATTTCTTAAACTTGCTGTTTTAATTAAAAAAAAAAAACTTTTGTGGTTATGTGTGTTTTGAAGGCTCTTATCTTCTGTTATATTGAGTGATTTTTAAGCTGGTGACATGTTAATTTCCAGGCATCTTTTGCTACTTTGCACTAAGTCATTACATTAAGTCAATGCATTTTTTATGATTTTTGAATACATCAACCTGGTAAGTACAAACACATTCACTCTTTCAAAATCGTGTGTAAATATAATAGAAATGCAGATCTGAAAAAAGTAAATATCTGGACAATAGAACACAGTATTCTATTGTATAAATCCTGTTTGTATGGTTAATAGTTGGATAGCACCAAGGAAAATAAGGACTCTGTACAAAATTCTGTTGATGACATTCTTCCCACCAAGTACTTAACCAATATCCCATATGGTGATAGAAAGTTACAAAAAGTGCTTTCTTTGGAGTTTTTTTAGGTATATAATTTATAGGACTTCTGGATAATAATTGAACCTGGATCCACATTCCAACTTTACCAAAAGATGCTTTAACTTCTTTCTTTAGTTAAAAAGAAATGCTGTTACTGCTGCGTAACAACTGCAGTGTTTCACCCTGACAGCATTTCAGTGGTGAATGAGATCCAGATATGCTTCAGTATACTTCATATACTGAGGCCCTTCTGGATAAAGATACTACATACTGGCAATTTTTTTCTTTTTCATCAAGCTGATGAATCTAAAATTCTGACTAGAACAGACACAAATTAAAACAATAAATAATTGTGCTGAAATAACTTACAATCATCATCACTCCCATAATCGCATTGGTCGTTAGGGCACCACCATTGATGAGCAATCAACCAATTGTCACCATCCCTGACGATTGTGTGTCAGTGCTTGAGTCTCTGCGAAGTCCATTCCTGTCCACTCTTTTATTTTGTCAATCCATCTCTTCTTCTGTCTACCTCCTCTTCTCTTCCCCTGTACGGTCCCTTGGAGGATGATCTTGGATAGGCCAGATGATCTTGTTACATGGCCGTACCACGTCAGCTTGCACTTCTTCACAATCATCACATTAGGTCTTCATATGACCCAGCGTATTGGGTGATGATGTTGCGGACCTCTTCATTAGTGACGTCGAAGTAGGAGATGCCCAAGATTTTATGGAAGCATCTCATCTTTACAACCTGTATTTTACGTTCAAGTTCTGCCGTAAGAGTCCATGTCTCGCATGCATACAGAAAAATGGAGATGACTAATGCATGCAGCAGTTTCAGTTTGGATTTCAGGGAGATGTTCTTATTCCTCCAAATTGGCTTTAGCTTTGCCACTGCTGCTGCTGCTGTTTGTGCAGTTCTTGCCCAAATTTCTGCCTTGGATCCTTCATCAGTGATGATTGCCCCAAATACTTGAACTGTTTCACTGTCTCCAGCTCTTGTCTACTGACAGTGATATGTGAGCTGATCCCATCACGTTAGCTTGCCAACCTTGTGAAAGGATGGATGAAACCTCCGCAAAATATGGCATGGAAATCAGTGCAGAGAAAACTTACAATAATAAAACACTAAAATGACCATAAGCAAGGATGATGATGCGGAGGGCTTGCAGGAGGGAAGAAGTGTTTGGCTTTTGCCATGTTCAGTTTGAGTTAGCAGTGCACTCAGGAGATAATCAGAGAGGCAGAAGTGAATGGAGGAGGAGCAATCAGGAGATGAATGAGGCAGTTGATCAAATTCCTTTTTATAAAGAGAAGCCACGTGAATCTGAGAACTGGAAAAAGGAATTCTTGTCATTCAAGTCACTGCTAAATGTGTGTTTGGATTATATCAGAGAAACTCTAAAATGCTGTACTGAAAACCAAATGATAAAGCAACCAGCAACAATGGTGTTCTAGTAGGATTAGCTGTTAAATATGAAATACCATTGAGGTTTTGTTTTAAAAGAATGTGTGTCAAATTAGACTCTGTGGTGATGGGCACATTTCAAATGTGTAATGAGGTAAAGTAAACAAATGGTAGCTACTTTCTACAAATGTATAAATTGTAGATATATAATAGAATGCTAAATGTCATTTTTTGTTCATAGAAATTGTTTTGCCAACTCAAAGTTTCTTCATCTTTGCTCCAGTCAGCCAATATCTGACAGTGTACTACAGGATTCATTATAATTTGCTCCTTGTCATGCAACTTGATAGTATTAGGTTCAGTTACTCACAAAATAACTTTGCTATGTAGTGTAATGAAACACTTTTAGATTTCTGCATATATTTTAAAAAATCCTAAAACATGGGGTTTGGGCGCCTTTGGGGCTGAATGGTTAAGGGCTATGGAAACATCTGGATCCCAGAGAGTAGCAACCATTTTAGATATTCAGCAGCTGGTATGTGAAATTAAGTAATAGACTCAATACAGTTCCTAGTGTCCTTTCCATCACAACTGGCACTTTAATGATCTGATAATATACAGATATGTGATGACTTAAAAGTGCTGTCCAGAAAAAAAAAAGTAATCAGAGTTAAGCACTTATTCTTTTTTAAGTGCTTGCTCATGTCCATTTAAGGTGTGTGCGTGTCCACGTACACAGTCAGAGATTTTTGCCTTAGTGGTACCCATAGGGTCGAGTGTAGTGTCCTCTTGAGTGCTGCGCTCGTGTGCTGGTATATGAGAAGCTGCCAACCCTACATCCTCTCAGTTCCTTCTTACCACCTGTGATGATTAGTTGGAGCACCTTTTCTTGCATCCCAAGAGCATTAGCAGTTCTTATAGTCCATTGTTCTGTCTCCTTTGTTGTTAGTTGATAGGTACTTAGTTAGACCTTTAAGTTAAGTGTTGGAGTAGTTGTTTAGTAGAGTTCCGGCTGGGACTTTGCTTTGGAGCGGGGCATGCCTCATTCCCCAGGCTTTAAGCCATGTTCATCGTGCAGCGGCCGATGCCCATTAGTGACCCCCACGAGAGCTGTTTAAAGTCCTTGGGGAAGTCCCACAGAAAAGATAAGTGCAGGATCTGCAAAAACTTTTGCCCTCAAACTCACAAAGAGTGGGATATCTGCTTGAGGTCCCGCCTCATGGAGACTGTGCTTTGTTCTACCTTATTGCCCTCTGGGTCGGACTGCACGCCTGGTGCATCGGCACCCAGCGCACCACTGGCACTAGAACCCTCCCCGCACCATTCCTCCTCCCTGGTGCCTAAGAAGCACTCAAAGTTGACAGGCCTGCCAACACTGCAGAATAAGGAGGCTTCGGGCAGAGGACCTATGTCAGCCACATGCCTGCCCCGGAGCTGCTCAGGGGTACCGCTGCAGTCAGCCCCCCTAGTCCATCCAGGGACCCATCTCCAACTCCTGGGAGCGGCAGGGGGTCTCGGCCCCAGTAGGGTCATCTGTGCCCGAAGCTGGCCCAGCGGCCAAAGAGCAAGTAGGCCAACCGGCACCGCAGACACCAAGCCAGGTAATGGATCCGGCTAAGGCCCCAGCATCTATGGGCAAGCTGGTTATGGGACCGACCCGTAAAGCAGCGGAGTGTCCCTGATCCTCGGACTAGAGGCGTTGGTCCCCATCACCGCGGCCCTGGACCCCGGCACTGTAGCCTTGGTCCCCGATTAGAAGACACAGGTCCCTGAAACCAAGGTCTCCACCTGCAAGGCACGGGACACCTAAGTTGTGATCCCGATCCCTGTACCCATGGTACCGTCAGGCCTCCCACCAGAGTTCGCCACAGCATAGATCATCATCGCCTATGCGGACTCCCAGGCATCAATCCCTCCCCCCAGTGTGGGATCCTTTCCGGTCATAGCACCAGTTTCCAGCTCTCCAGTACAGTCCTTCATAGGTTATGTTCTCAATACCTTACATCATTCTTGTTGCTCTTCTCTGGCCCCTCTCCAATTTCTCCACATCTTTCTTGAAATGCGATGCCCAGAACTGGACACAATACTCCAGTTGAGGCCTAACTAGCGCAGAGTAGTTACAATAGTTAGCTAACAGTACAAACATTTGGAAAGATCATTAAGTGGTTTGCTGAGACCCTCTACAATTTTCAAGTGGTCCGCAGGAAAAAAAAAAGTTTGAGTACTGCAACAGACTATGGTGTCCTGTGCCAGTGGCTTTGATTGAACACAAGATTCAGAGTCAGGTTGTGGAACATCTGTTTTGTTAAACTTTTAATACCATAGATCAGGGACGGGATATTTGTGACTTGCACGAGTACATGGGATGGCTCTGAGATCTGTGAGTGAGGACACTGAGACAGCAGCAAGCTCTAATGCTGGATGTGGTGAGACCGTTAAAGGCATCTACTGCAGAAATTTAGGTTTCTGACTAGGGTAATTTTTAGTGACTTCATGTTTATTCCTATTAATGGGAAATGGCTAGCAGGCAGCCTGGGAACATGCCTCGATTTTCATGTAAGTTTACACACCGCTCTTACACCCCAAGTCAAACTTGTTCAATTCCCAGAGCGGAGGCAGCAGCCGGTTTCCTTAAACAGAGGGCGACGAACCACCCCGGGCCCAGCACCACTGCGGATGCGCTCACACGAGGGACCTGAGCTGCGCTGCTCGAACTGGCACAGTTCACACGGGACACCTCAGCTCCGCGCAGCCGTGGCGGCCAAGCCCGGCGCGGGCGGTGACGGGTAGCGCAGGGCCCAGCACACGTGGGGGCACAAGGGCGAACTGGGCTGAACGCTGGGTCCCTCCTCGACGCGCCCTGGGGGAGCAGCGCTCGCGCGGCCACTTCCAGCCTCCAACCGCCTCGTTACGTAGCAGCCACTGGGCGATAAAGAGGCTGGCTCCGCTCCCAGCCTGCCACTGAGGCGCAGCGAGAGTAGGTCCAAGCTCGACCCGCCCTATGCCTCCCCACGTGGGGCGCGCATAGCGGCGGCACGCGCCTGTAGTCCCCAGGCGGTGCGTGTCAGGCAGCTCGCAAGCTGCCCAGGATGAGTTAGGGCCTCAGGCCAGGGGTCCTCCAATACCATCTCCTGCCCCGCCCCCTTCTCCGCGCAGTGTCCCCGCCTTCAGCTCGCGCCGGTTGGAGGAGGCTGGGGAAGGGGCGTGGCCGGAAGGGGCGGGACAGTCTCAGGTGACAGGAGGCCGAGGTGGCGGGCACGGGGGGCCATGGCAGCGGCGCTGGAGCGCGCGCCTAGCTTTGAATGAGGGGCGCTCGCGCTTGGAGAGGGAAGCGGCTCTGGGTGCGGCAGCGCGCGCCCCCCTCGGCTCGAGCTGCCTTGCGCCCTCCGGAGCCCCCTCCCTTCTGGGCAGGTGAGTTAGAGAACGCGCTGCGCGCGCAGCCCTCACCCCGGTTCCGTGACCGTCGCTCACTCGCTGCCTCGGGCTCTTCTTCCGGGTCCGGTGGCTGGGGCGCACGGTTCGCGTGCCCCATTCAGCCCCTAGGCCTGTCTCTTCCGGAGGGGGGGGGGGTTGCTGGTCCCTTACTAGCCTCTAACGGCTGCTGCCGATGTAGCGGTGAACGTGCCATTGTTGGGCTGGGAGTCCCCCCCCCCCCCCCCACACACACACACACCTGCTCAGCATCCCTAGTGCCAGCCCGGGGACCCCTGTGCCAAGCACAGCCCATGGACTAGTGGGTGTGCTTAGGTCCCTAGCCCACAGCAGGGCTCCAGCTGGCGTAGCCAGGGGTCTTGGGCGGAGAGACAAGGGAGCATGTGACCTCGAGGTGTTTAGTTGCCACCACTGTTCCTTATTGAGTGTCTTGGGCTTTGTTCCGGTCTCCTTCCCTGTGCCGCCCGCAAACTCTAGTATCAGTTGTTGCATAGTGAATGTTGACTTGTAAACTACAGTAATGACGAGGGTGCAGACTTTACACCCCAGTTAAATAAAGAGGGATAGAAGGGACCACCCCTCTTGCAGCTTTTGTTTCAGGCTGTCTCTTTGCCGATTTAGGAAGACTGTCATTCTTCCGTGTACAATCATTTCCTGTTTCACAGGTTTCCTTCCCATCATGTCAATTGGAGAACTTAATATATTTATTGGTTTAAAGAAGGCTTTGATTCTGGAGTGTCTGGATATGGGCCACAGAGCTCAAGTGATGTAATGTGGCTTCTGGGTCAGGTGTCTGATACTATATTTTTGTATAATCATAGAACTGTAGGACTGGAAGGGATCTCGAGAGGTCATTTAGTCCAACTCTCTATGCTGAGGCATAACCAAGGTAGACCATCCCTGGTGGGTGTTTGTCCAAACAAGGCTCAGAAACCTTCAATGTTTTGAATTCCACAACCTCCCTTGTAAGCCTATTCCAGTGCTTAACTATGCTTAAAGTTAGAAAGATTTTCCTAATATTTAACCCAAATCTCCCTTGTTACAGATTAAGCTAATTACTTCTTGTCCTACCTTCAGTGGACATGGAGAACAATTGATCACCATCCTTTTTGTAAGAACCTTTAACATACTTGAATGCTATCAATTTTGCCCCTCAGTCTTTTTTTTCCCCTCAAGACTAAACATAACCAGGTTTTTTAAACCTTTCCTGAGAGGTCAGGTTTTCTAAATCTAAATCTTACTGCTGCTCTCTGGACTCTCTCCAGTTTGTCCACAACTTTCTTAGTGTGGTGCCCAATACTGGACACAGTACTCCAGCTGAGGCCTCACCAGCACCGAGCAGAGTTGAATAATTACCGTCCATGTCTTACATGTGGCACTCTTGTTAATACACCTCCAGAATATTAACCTTTTTTGCAACTGCGTCATGTTGTTGACTTGTGTTCAATTTGTGATCCACTATAACCACCAAAGCCTTTTCTGCCTAGCCAGTTATTTCCCCCTCTTTTATTTCAGCAGTGGATTTTTTTCCTCCCTAATTATAGTACTTTGCACTTGTCTTTGTTGAATTTCATCTTGTTGATTACAGCCCAATTATCCAATTTATTCAGCCATTTTGAATTTAATCCTATCCTCCGTGCTTGAAATCCTGTTTACTGTCATCTTCAAGTTTTATAAGCATTCTCTCCACTCCATCATCCATGTCATTAATGAAAATATTGAATAGTACCAGACCCAGGACTGACCCCTGCAAGACCGCACTAGATACACCCTCCCAGTTTGACAGCAAAGCATTGATAACTGCTTTTTGAGCATGGTCTTTTAACCAGTTGTGCATCTACCTTAGTAATTTCATCTAACATAATGGCCAGACCAATGGTCCATCTAGCCCAGTGTCCTGTCTTGCAACAGTGGCCAATGGCAGATGATTTAGAGGGAATGAACAGAACAGGGCAATTATTGAGTGATCTGTCTCCTGTCATCCAGTCCCAACATCTGGCAGTCGGAGGCTTGGGGACATCCAGAGCATGGGGTTCCGGCCCTAACCATCTTGACTATTGATGAAGCTATTCTCCAGGAACTTATCTAATTCTTTTTTGAACCCAGTTACACTTTTGGCCTTCATAGCATCCCCTAGCAATAAGTTCCACTGGTTGACTGTGTTTTGTGTGAAGAAGTACTTCCTTTTTTGTTTTAAACCTGCTGTCTATTAATTTCATTAGGTGACCCCTAGTTTTTGTTTTGTGTAGACAATGTCATATGTGATAGTGTGAAAATCAAGTCTACAGCTTCCCCTATAATCCTCTAGATGCTTACAAAGTGACTATTTAATAACTTGTTCCAGTATCTGTCCAGGTATCAAAGTTATGCTGACTGATCAATAATTCCTCAGGTCCTCTTTGTTTCCCCCCCTTAGATAGGTGCCATTCTCCCATCATCTGGGACTTCACCTGTTTTCCATGAGTTCTCGATGATTGCCTCAGCTAGTTCTTTAAGTTTCCCAAGCTTAATTTTGTCAGCCCCTGTCAACTTGAATACATCTAACTTGTCTTGGAACAGTTTACCAAGGGTTGTGGTGGAGTATTCATCACTGATATTTTTTAAATAAAGATTGAAGGCTTTTCTAAAATATATGCTCTAGCAATTATTTTGGGGAAGTTCTATGGCCTATATTACATAGGAGGTCAGATTAGATGATCACAATGGTCCCTTCCAGCCATGGAATCTATGAATCTAAATAGTTTTTAATCTGTTCTTTCCCTATTATGACTTGTGTTCCTTTCCCCTTGTTGTTAATATTAATTGTGTTTAGTATCCGGTCACCGTTAATCTTTTTGGTGAAGAAGGAAACAAAATAGGAATTAAACACCTCTGCCTTCTTGGTGTCATCCATTATAAGCTCTCCTTTCCTGCTAAGTAATGGACCTTCACTTTTCTTGTTGGCCCCTTCTGAGAGCAGCGTGGCCATGTGGTGCACTACTGGCTGGCAGGGTGGGGAGGTGGCCCGGCTCATGATGGGGAGGAGGTGCCAATGTGCCTGAGTGGGGCCGGGGCAGGCAGGGAGCCTGCCTTAGCCCCGCTGTGCCGCCACCCAAGAGCTGCCGTGGTAAGTGCCCCATGGCTGGAGCCTGCACCCCAACCTCCTTCTGGAGCTAGCACCCCAAACCCTCTTTTGCACCCCCAGCCCTGAGTCCCCTCCTGGAGCCAGCACCCCATATTCCCTCCTACACCCCAACACTTTGCCCCAGCCCAGAGCCCCATCCTGCACCCAAACTCCTTCCCAGAGCTTGCACCCCCCACTCACTCCTGTACCCCAACCTCCTGTTCCAGGTTCATCCCAGAGCCCCCTCCCACACTGCGAACCCCTTGGCCCAAGCCCAGAGCCTGCACCCCCTCCTGCACACGAAGCCCCTACCTCAGGCTCAGCCCAGAGCCCACACCCCCTCTTGAACCCCAGCCCCCTGCCCCAGCCCAGGGAAAGTGTGTGAGGTTGGGAGACAGTGAGCGACGGAGAGAGGTGGGGATGGAGTGAGCGGGGTGGGGCTTTGGGAAAGGGGCCAGATAGATCCTGGGTTGCCCTTAAATTCAAAAAGTGATCTTGGGCGTAAAAAGTTTGGAGACCACTGATCTAAGGTAACTACTACTATTTTTAGATGTTTCAGTGACTTATCACTTATTTATTTTTAAAAAGATTTTTGTCTTCTAGATTGTCAAGATAATTAGCAATGTAGAAGATAGCAGTTCCTGTCCTAGAGTATTTACAATGTTCAACAATAGCAGGCAGAAGGGATGTTACACTTTGGGACACTTTCATCCAGACCAGTTGTGTTACTACCTGCCCTGTAATCCTGGGTGGGTTCTGTGCTGTGTAGCTTTGTCTCAAAGTCCTGACACCATCAGCATGCTCACCGCACAATGGGCTCACCGTGCCTTCCACCAGCCTTGTTATTCCTTGCCAAGTGAACCAACATCCATTCCAATCCCAAGTCTCCCCCAAATCGTCTCCCCTGCGGTGTCCAGTCCTTCTCACTGGACCCTCTCAGAAGCTATCAAGTTCATTGTCTCCAAAGAGACAGAATATACGCCACCCTGTTATTTTGGTTGGAGATCCACACTTCAGCTTAATACACCATAGTGAGATGGCTTTGTAAGAATAATAATTTAAAAAAATAACAAAACACTGGTGTAAGTGATTTCAAGTAAGAGTGTAAGAGATAAAACAAACCATGTTTTCTAGTGACTAAAACTTAATTCTAGCAAGTTACGATCTTTGCCTAAGCAGTTTGCTTATTTACATGAAATTATTAGCATCCTTAGTTCTCCAGACCAGGGGGCCCAACTTTCATAGGCTTGAAGGGTGCTGTCCCCTCAGTGATAGATACCAAAATGGCTTTTTGCCTTGGGTTACATTGTCAAATACATTGTCCTGGTTTCACGAGGCATCCGGTGGGTGCAATCTCCATCACCCATCTTAGTTTAAGTGGTCATCATTCCTCACATGCTCGCCTGATGGTTATGATTACCTTGCCTGTAAATGTGCTTTTCATTGTCTTTGGTATCCCCTTCCTTAATTTACATTGGATACACAGTCAGGCCTGTGAAACAACATTCCTTTGTCTAGGATAGTCTGTGCATAGGCACTGTCTGCCAAACACATTTTAGGAACATATTTCCAGCACGCATCTATGATTCTTTATGCATCACCTGTACATACATCACACAATAATAATGACTAGTGTATTCCAGTTTGCATAAGACACCTAACACGACACCTTTTAGATCCAGATTATGACAACAGCAAATCAACGCAATGAGAGTGAGACCTGATGAGAATTATGGTAAGGTGGGCCCTCTGCCAGTTGGCATTGAAATGCTTCCTCGGTCGCAGAAGTATTTTTCCTTTTTTTTTTTCCCCAGACAGGCAAACTGAGACAGAGAATTTGAGTGAGTAGTCCAAGGTGATTCTGGCAGAATTTGTTCTGTTGAGTCCAGCGGTAGTCAATAGGTGGATTGCGGGTCAAATCTGGGCCACCAGATGCTTTCTTGCTGAAAGAGCAGCCCGTTGGAGCTAGCTGGTCGGGGCTTGGAACTAGGATGGACCAGCAGCCCACCTATCAGCTCCCCTAAATTCCCTGTGCGGCAGCCACCCAGCAGGCTATCAATTGCCGGGCAGTTCAGCTGTCCCTCCCTCCACTGCCGTGTACTGCTCCTGCCCTCTGCCTTGGAGCTGCTCCTGGGAGCATCCTTTTGCTGTGCGGGGACGTGGGGAGAAGACAGGAAGAGGGGTGCTAATATCAGGGTGTCCACCTGCTCCTGTACCCCATCTCCACAGAGCCAGGGGTGGGGAATACGACAGGTCTCAGGATGGAGGGAGTTTGCTGGCAGCCACTGCAGTATACTTAGAGTAGGGTCAGTGTACTTAAAGGGGCAGTGCGTGTCTCTCTCTCTGACACATGGGGGGTGTGTGTGTGTCTGTATCTCTTTGCCATGCTGTGTCTCTTCCCTCCATTTGTGCTGCCTTGTAGTGTGAGGATACATTAGCAACAATGTGTTAACCCTTGAGGGCTCAGCCGAGTGCTAGTTCATCATTTAGCAGTAAGGCATTTTTTAGGAAATATCCCACCCTCTGACTCCTCCACCTTAACCAAGCTTCACAATCATCATTGCTGTGTACAGGATTAAATTGTTTGTTTAAAACTTATACTGTGTGTGTGTGTCTGGCGAAAAGAATTTCCCTGGAACCAACCCCACCCTATTTACATTAATTCTTATGGGGAAATTGGATTCACTTAACATCGTTTCGCTTAAAGTAGCATTTTTCAGGAACATAACTGCAACATTAAGCGAGGAGTTACTTACTGTATAAGCTTTTGGAATATGAAGTTATTTCCTTGATCTCACATGTATAAAATTTTACACCTAAGTAGATATGTGGTTTAGTTTAGGTGTTTTTCTTTTGCATAATTGCGCTTAATGTACAAGCACTTTATACTTGTCTCCAGCATTTAGGGCAGCTGCAGCAGAAGATGTACAATTATGGCGACTTCTTAAACAATGGCTGAAGAACCTCAGAGTTACGAACACCTTGGAAATGGACATTGTTCGTAACTCTGAACAAAGTGTTATGGTTGTTCCTTCAAAAATTTACAACTGAACATTGACTTAATACAAATTTGAAACTTTACTATGCAGAAGAAAAATGTTGCATTTAACCATCCTAATTTAAATGAAACAAGCACAGAAACAATTTCCTTACCTTGTCAAATCTTTTTTTTAACTTTTCCTTTATTCTTTTAGTAGTTTTTTATTTATATAGATAGATAAATATAAAAACCTACACACACACACATTCTGAGATTCTGCTGTAGTAGAATAATACCTAGGAATTCTAAAGCACTTGACAAGCATTAATTAATTAAGCCTCTATCAAGGCAGATAGGTAGATGTAACCATAAAAGCTGTGATTTGACTGATTCTCAGCATTGCTCTGCCTCATCCTTGGAATAATGTAGAAAAAGTGCATGTGATAAAAGGAAGTACTTGTTTTGGGCAACCAAATATTCAATATGTGGTAATTCCTGTCCTATCAGGTGTCTTCCTTTAATTAACCAGATATGTATTGCAGCAGCTAAGTTGGCTACAATAGGGCAAACAAATATAGTAAACTGAGAAAAATTGGGCTTGGAAAACTTACCTTTCATCCTGGCTAATAGATACAAGTAAGTGCGATGTCATGACTCCCAAGCCAAGGAAAGAAACCATTTTCACCAAATTTTGTACTGTATTTACTTCTGTCAGTGAACTTCCTATTTAATGTTTGTTTATTAACGTTTGCTCTTCCACTGCTATCCTAACATCTTTCCCTTCCTGGCTCCATTTCTCTCCTTTACTGTATAGGTCAGAATGTATCTTTCTTTTTCCTCTGCAGTCGTCACTGTCATCTTTCCTTTTATTTTGCCTTTTGTTCTCATGTTTATGTAATCTCTCTATAGTGTGTTCTCTCCATTCTTCCTTCAACTTATTAATTCAATACTATATTTATCTAATGTATTTCATCAGTCCTTTTTCGTGCACTTAAATATCTAGGGACACTCTTCCCCGGACACCTACTGTAACATCCAGAGGACTAAACCTACAAGCCCAGCAGCTTCCAAAGTGTCTGTCTATAGAGAGCTGGCTGATCATGTACAACTGACTCTTGTTTCCAACTACTAACTCACAGTAAAAGAAGCCTAATACATCAAACATTTCATAAGACTACTTTGGTATGTAAGCAACTGATGTAGTTACGTCACTGCTGCTATTTGATCACCGATGGGAGGAGAGGTGGCCCTAGTGATCATGAAGGTAGAAAGGTGATATACAAGATAATCTATTGAGAGGTGGATCATGCTGTGAAAATGTTGACCAATATAAAATATATGGGAGCCAATGTCCAGATGAGAGCTATTATATGTATTACAACAATACTTAAAGCCCCCAATTAAATTGGGGCTTCGATGTGCTAAGTGCTGAACATACACACAGTAAAAAACAGTTCCTTTCCCCCAAAATTTCTAATCTAAATAGACAAGACAAAGAGTGGGGAAATATTATCCCCGTTTTACAGATGAGGAACCCAGGCACAGAGCTTAAGTAGCTTGCCCACAGTTACACAAGAAAACTGACAATACAGTAACTCCTCACTTAACGTTGTAGTTATGTTCCTGAAAAATGCTACTTTAAGTGAAATGATGTTAAGCGAATCCAATTTCCCCATAAGAATTAATGTAAATGGGGGGGAGGGGCTAGGTTCCAGGGAATTTTTTTTTCCAGACATAAGACCATGTATACTTACACAATATAAGATTTAAATAATTTTAAACAAACAATTCAATACTGTACTCACCAGTGATGATTGTGAAGCTTGGTTGAGGCAGGGGCGTAGTGAGGTCGGGGCGCGGGGGCTTGCCCCGCTCCTCCCACCCAGCACTCCTGCTGGGGTGCAGGGTTGGGATGTGGGTTTACCCCACTCCACCCACCCGGCATTCCAGCTGGGAAGCAGGCAAGCCCCAGACCACGCTCCACGGCAGGAGCACCAGGCGTGCAGAATGGGGCAAGCTAAACAACCTTACAATGGAACATTGTGCAACTTCAAACAAGTATATTCTCTAATTGTTCATTATTAGATTGCTGATCTACGTTAACTGGGACAACTTTAAGTGATGAGTGGCTGTATGGGAACTAAACCCAGACCTCTTGAGTCCCAGTCCAGTGCTCTAACCACAAGATTAATTCTCTTCACTCTTCCCACTGCCACTAAGCAATGTTAAGATACTAGGATTCCTCCTACCATAGTGCTGTCCTATCATATTGCTCTATCTAGTAGGTGTCTGATAAACTCGAAATCTCTTCCCCTCTTGCTGGAAAGGAGAATGAGCACTTTCTAACTCCCCTAATATGCCTGATATTATATAAAAACTAAATTTGTATTCAAGGCAGGAAACATCAAAGTTAATGTTGCTTGTGCATATGAATCCATAGAACAGTTTCAGAAGGGAAGAATTTCCATTGTTACACTGCAAGAAAGTGCATCAAACAAGTAGTTGAAAGGAAATTCTATAAATAACCCATGGCTTTTAATACCTGCTGTTTTTCCATCTACACAAACTGATTGGCAAGCAGCCTCCCCACCAAGAGCAAATAAGCAAGCATTTCCCTGTTATGTGCTCCTGCCGACTGTACCTGAGTGGGATGCCTGACTAAAGTACCAGCCCTTACTAATCAAATACAACCCAGGAGTCAGCTTTGTTATACAAAAATGTATTACAGTGCATGGTGATATTGAGGGACTTTTTTGAAAAAATCTAGTTGGCAGTATAAAGTCACTGTCAGAAATACCATTTTAATGTTTCTTATCATGTTAGCCTTCACTTTCCTGCAGTAATAATCGTTAGCTGTCAGTAGTTTCTGTTGCTAGAGGACTCTGCATTGGTTTGGCTCATACAGTTGCTGAGGGAATGGGGGTTATTGTAACTAGGAATGGTGATTGGAATGAAAAATTAATGGGTAAAAGAGGAAAACAAAAGAATATTAAGGTCTTCCATTTTCAGTGGCTCATTTGGAATACGATCAGTTCTGACACAACTGTTGTCTTTGTATTGTGGCAGTGTGCTCAGCCTCTCCTTTCAAGCAGGAAGTGATGCAAAGGTTGTGTATGGCTATACAAAAAAGCCCCCACTACAATTTTGAAATGTTAACATTACACTTTTTGGGAAGAAAGTAGAACAAACAACTTGGAGGTTCTCAAGGGAGAGAATAGCTAGTAATGTCGTCCAAACAGTTAAAAGTATAATGAGGTATATCAACATGTGGTAATGACACGACTTGAGGATGCACTACACAGGGTGTACACTGCCTTTTCAGTGACTGTCATTGAGCATGGTATATTAAAGGGGCTTTACAGCCCTGATTTAATATCTGTACGAATCCAAAAGAGCTCAGTGACTTCTTTTTTGGGGGGAGGGGGCGGAGGCTGGAGGGGACCTAAATAGAGCAATATAATATACGTTAGGTAGTGATGGTGCAGTGTTGTAGGTGCAGGCCAATCCCACCCTCCACACATGGTGGTAATATTGAGGAGTTAAAAGCAAAACAATTTCTAATCTGCAGAAATATCTGATTCTTAGTAATAAAAATGCAATGATATTAACTAAAGCTAAGCCATTTAAGAAACAGCTGCTCCCAATGGTTCTGCTTGCTGCATCATGTGTCCTAGGGATTGGTGGAAATACCTGAAATTCTCTGTTGTGACAATTTGGGGAGGCTGGACAACCAGAGCTGCTTCAGTATCTTTCTGATGCTAAGTACTTCCTCCCAACTGGCCAATAGACAGTAAATGTCAGTTGAAGCCTGTCAGTAAGATGGAAGACAAAGTATCTCTGTATAAATCTCAGGTGGGCATTAGTTGTTCACTGTTGGGATTTCAGCTAGAGAGTGGTTTCTAATTCTGTCATTAAACTAACAACTTCTTACATTTACAATGTTTTCCAATGCTTCATAATATATCAGTGTATCTCTATATTCTATTTTCTGCCTTACCTCACTCAATAAAACTACTTCTATCATCCCTGTTACTTTGCCTCTTCTTCTTTCGCAATCTTAACTTTTCCTCTTCTTTCAATACAGAACTTCCCCTTTGTCCAGCACAAACTTCCACTCTCCCCAGACACTGTTGGTACATTCTCCTGTTACTCAGCTTCTCTTCTGGTGCTTTAAAGGCCCTAAAACGGCTTTCCCTAGCAGACTAGGGAAACATGCAAGAACAACGCACACGTACATTCTATCCCTCTTGTTCGGCTGTCTGGAATGGCTCACAATTGTGAGTGTCTATCTCAGGGAAGACTGTCAGAAAACAAGGGCAGACATTCCAAACTGGCGTTTATATTTTATTATTACATTTCACCAAGCCAGTAACAAATGTGTACTCCTCCTGTATCACTTTATCAGTTTTACCATGGAGCCACAGACAGTCCCCTAACGCACCTCAGCCTATCCTGCCACCTAGACAAACTGAATTTAGTGATAATGGTCACACTACATCAGGTTACTCCTAATCCCAAAGATTCAGTCAGTTATCTCAAATCAATTGGTACTTTGGATCTCACATCAAAGACAATGCTGGCAGCCAATTCTCTAGTAAACTAACTAAAGATTTATTAGCTAAGAAAAAGAATGAGAGTCATTGAGAGACTAAAGCTGGTAAAATATAATATCAGGTGAGTCAAAGTTTGTAAATCCAAAATGATAGCAGATAGTAATTTGCCAGTTTCCCAAAGGTCTTTTCAGCAGTACCCAGAGTAATTCTGGGAATCTCCATCTTCTTGTTCAGTTATTCTACCCGGTTAGAATCCAAACAGTCCAGAGATACAGGACCATCCTTTAAATCAGTATTTATAGCTTCTTCTCCAGAAAATAATCTGAACAATATCTTTACCCATGTGGGCTTTCCTTTGATGATGAGTAGGAAATGCAAACTGAGTCTGTGAATTCCCATTGTTGAACACAGTGGTCTTTGCTTTGAAGTTAGCACTGTTCTTCATTCATATTTCCAAGGCTCCAATTGCATTTGATGGGTATTTTAGTTATGGTGATATACATAATGTAAATGCCTGCCATTATATCATAATTAAGGCTAAGGATTTTATCATGGCTATTTTTAGTAAAAGTCACGGACAGGTCATGGGCAATAAACAAAAATTCACAGAAGCTGTGACTTGTCTGTGACTTTTGCTCCTGCGGCTCCATGATTTCCCCTGCCACCATGGTGGCTGGGAGCTGCAGGGTTTCCCCGCTCGGCTGTCCCCAGTCGCTGGAACCCTGAGGAGGGCCCCCTGAGGAGGCTGTCGCTGGAACCCTGCAGGGAGACCCTGAGGAGGCTGTCGCCTGCCACTGCAAACCTTTCAGGGACCCGCTGGCTGCAGCCCCAGGGGCTGAAGCAGAAAATGTCATGGAGGCCTTTGGAAGTCACGGCCTCTGTGATTTCTGTGACCTCTGTGACATAAACTTAGTCTTACTTATAATAGAAATAGATAAGTAAAAACAATACAAGTAACATTCCATTAGTTTTAACAACTGAATATACTCTTACATTAACATACCTTTTGATCTAGGGTTATTTAATTACTAGGGCATGCATAATGTAAATGTCATGTAATAGAAACAGGATATAGACAAGTGAAAACAATACAACTACCATATGTTTTGAACATTATTGACAATTGAATTTGCCTGAATACATATTAATACACTTAACACTTTTTTGATATTCATACACAAGCGAATTGGCCGTTGGTTTGAGCTGGTCTGTCAGCTTCACATCTCCCTCAAAAACAATGGTGTTAAATGAGATAGAGGTGGCCCAACACCTCCCTGGATTGTGGAAAAGAGACCTGTTCCAGGCCACCATTGAAGCAAAAGGCACTCCCTCCCCCACCCCCCCGTTCTGTTTCCCTCTAGGACCTTTCGATCTCTTGGGCTGTGGAGTCCCTGTTGATAGGGAAGCAGACAAGTTCAGTATAGGGAGTTGAGATGAAGCCCGTAAATGAGGTATGAGGTTCTTCCTGAGCACCACTTCTCCTGTACTGCAGCTCACTAGTCTGACCTGTCTTTTGTTTTCACTTTACTGCCCCACGTCTGCCCTTTAGCAATGGACAGACCTTATCCTCAGGGAGGTTTGTCCACTGCTGAACCAACATACATGGCCTTCTGGGGCTTACAAGTTTCAAAAGGCCATGCATATTTTTATTTGGATTGGATCCAAAATCATACTGCAAGCACCTCGCAATATTTATATAACACTAAGAACAATTTGTCATGTGACTCATGCCATTCATCTGGCAGCTGAACATACATTCCTAAGGGATTTGATACTTCTGAATCTTTATGTTGTGTCTCACTTGGTATCGTTATTGTTACTGTAGGTTACAGTCATCCTAAATACAGTATTGGATCATTTCATGTAGTGCTGTGAGTCTTAATAGACCTTCCTTGCATTCAAAGCTTTAATCTAGGAAAAGAGGCTTAAATGCTATAACATAATTGAATTTCAGCTGTCCTTTGCTCTTTAATGGTTTGAAGAAGGCATCACAAGGCTTTTTTTCTTCTTACCAGGAGTTGATTTAGAGAAGTTTAGTCTAACTGTAGCTGATTGGTTTAGAAACTATTTATATAGCCCAAATTCTCTGTTTGATGTCATGTCGCAGATCTAGACAAGTGCCCTTCTTGGCTACTCACCAGATTGGGTCGTGTGTGTTTTTAAAACCCTGGAGTTTGAACTGAATCCAGGTACAGTAACTCCTCACTTAAAGTCGTCCTGTTTAACGTTGTTTCGTTGCTGATCAATTAAGGAACATGCTCGTTTAAAGTTGCACAATGCTCCCTTCTAATGTCATTTGGCAGCCACCTGCTTTGTCCACTGCTTGTAGGAAGAGTAGCCCGTTGCAGCTAGCTGGTGGGGGCTTGGAACCAGGGTGGACCGGCAGCCCCCCATCAGCTCCCCGCGCCCCTAAGTTCCCTGTGCAGCAGCTGCCCAGCAGGCTAGCAATTGCAGCTGTCCCTCCCCCCACTGCCATGTGCTGCTCCTGCCCTCTGCCGTGGAGCTGTTCCCCGAGACTTCTGCTTGCTGTGAGTGGGGACGGGGGCGGAGAGAGGAAGAGGGCGGCTAATGTCAGGGTGTCCCCCTCCCCTGCTCCTGCACCCCGCTTACCCCATCTTCCATAGAGCAGGGGATACACACGACAGGGCTCAGGATGGAGGGAGCTTGCTGACAGCAGCTGCGGTCTCAGCAAGCTAATCTAATTAACAAGGCAGTGTACTTAAAGGGGAAATGCACATCTCTCCCTCTCTCACACACAGTGTGTGTCTCTGTCTGTCTGCAATGCTGTCTCCCCTCCCTCCATTCCTGCTGCCTTGTAGAGTGTGAGTGTTAACCCTTGAGGGCTCGGCCAATTGCTAGTTCATCATTTAGCAGTAAGGCATTTCCTGGGAAATATTCCACTCTCTGACTCCTCCACCTCAACCAAGTTTCACAATCATCATCACTGTATACCAGTATTAAATTGTTTGTTTAAAACTTATACTGTGTGTGTGTGTATATATGTGTGTGTATGTATAATATATAATCTTTTTGTCTGGTGGGAAAAAAAAATTCCCTGGAACCTAACCCCCTCATTTACATTAATTCTTATGGGGAAATTGGATTCGCTTAACATCGTTTCGCTTAAAGTTGCATTTTCAGGAACATAACTACGTTAAGTGAGGAGTTACTGTACTGCCCCTGTTTTTGGGTTCCTGTCACACACACATCATCTGTCTAGCACTCCTTCCTGAGAGTTGGGACATCCCAGTCCAACTGTTTAGCCCGTTACCTGTGCTGACCCCTCAGGTTCCCTTGTACCTTCAATACACTTTCCCCCAGAACTCCAGTTGTGTGGGTGTTCTGGGCCTACCCATTAACTCTTCAAGGGCATGTGATAGGTGTCACATACAATAGACAAGAGGATTCTGAATCACAATTTCTCTTACTTAGTTATATGAGAAATACAGAGATCTATACAAAAATAGTAAACCCTACATGTATTTCCCTGACTTATTTTCCTCACCGCTCCAGACCATTCTTTGGGCTGGAGGTCAGAGTCTTCTGGGGCCGTCCTTTATCTGCAGCACATGGCTTGTCATTTCCATCATTCCAGCTCTCTTCCCATCCCCCACCCCCAGTCAGCTTGCTTTGACCTTGGTTAGTCCCACAGCTAAACCAAACCTCCCCTGCTACAAAAGCATGCCTGTCTGTGCAGCTCTCCTGCCCCAAGATACCTGAGTGGCTCCAAGTCCCTCAAGTTTATGTATCTCAATAACTGGTTCCTTTGGCCTGCTGCTAGTAATTTTTCACTCTCCAAATCTGAACCCCATACAGACAAGCTGAAGGAAGTGGCTTCTCCCCAATCCAACCAACTTTAGCATACTACTGACTGGTCAGACTACAGTCATTAAGGTTAACTACTCTTCGCTATATCTAGTCTGGGACAGGTGTGCTTACAGGCTTGTCAACAGTGGTGAATAGACATAGAGGCATTCTACAATACAGTACTTTTCATAAGAACAACTTCAAAATATCAACCAGAATTAGTAAATTTTACAAACAGATTCCTCACATTGTTACAAGTCACAACAAATAACTGTGTGTGGCTGAACTTAAAACAAAACAAACAAAAATGCAAATATAAACCTCAATGCAAAATCTTTTTCCAAACATCAGGGTTTTTTTGCTTGACTAGAAAATATAACACACTTCCAAAAGAACTAGTTATAAATGTTTGAGAGCTGCTGTTCTAATTTCGATGGAATAAACTGGCTAAAGGTGTTGACATAACCCAGTTACTGTCCCACATTAAACAATGTTAAATAAGGTTTGGTATACAGAGACCTGCTTAACACCATGGCAAATACACCATTAAAAATTCTTGTAACCTTTTATTAAAATAAAGAAAATAAGGGAAAAACAGATGAAGTATTAAGTAAGGCTTTCATTTTAAGAACCTCCCTTTTCAGGGAGAGAGGTTTAAGAAGGAATCACCCCCTCTTTGTTTGACAGTCTCTTATATGGTAATGTAATGGCAGGCATTGTCCTTAAGCTTAAATAGCTCTTCACTCTCACTGGTATTTACCCTGCTTATGTATTTATAGAGATCAATCATATCCTCTCTTAGCCTTCTTTTTGCTAGACTAAACAAGACAAGCTCTTTCAGTCTCCTCTCATAAGATAGGCCTCCATTCTCCTTATCTAAAAATTCATTATTTTTTCAAAGAAGGAAATCAGGTTAGTAATATATGAAATAAAACTCCTCTACCTTTTTAAAAGGAAGAATGCCTTTTTAGCATGATGTAGACAGTTGCTGTCTTATGTCCTAAATTTCTGCACATTCCCTGTATCTAACTTCTTCCACTGCAAGGCCATGCTGCCCTCCCCTTCTGTATCTATGCAGCCATGCATTTATCTCCAGGTTGCACACGTCCCTGTCCTTACCCTCAACTGGGAGGATGGGCGAGCACTCAGCCTGCCACCCCAACTCCTTCACCCTTGCTCCCAAAGCTCTGTAGTCATTTCTAATCTGCTCAGGGTCATACCCGGCAGTACCATTAGTGCCCACATCGATGAGCAGCATGGGGTAGCGGTCAGAGGGATAGATGAGCCTCAGCAGCCTTTCAGTAACATCTCGGATGCGGGCTCCACGTAGGCAGAATATCATCTCTGGTCGGTAGCTGGATGCCTCCATCCCCCGCAGAAGGGGATCCCCCACCACCCTATGTCTACTGTTCATGAGTCTCCCTGGTTTGGGGAGCAAGTGGTTCCTCTTCTTCAACCATTGGGGTCTGCTCCTCAACTCCTGTTACTAGTATAGCATACTGGTTCTTGATCTCAATGGACAGGGGACCCAAGGTGGCAAGCAGCCAGTCTCCTCCCTGCAGAGCAGGGCTTCTCTGAATCTGCTTTTTTCACATGTAGTCGGCTAGCCTCCTCCATCCCAGACATTCCATATGCATCCTGTCAGTGAAGTCTTCATGCTCCTGGATGCTACGCAGACAAGCCACCTCGTATCTGCATTAGGAGGAACTCCACTAATGGACACCTCTTATACCAAGTGGTTCCCCCACCTGGCTTTCTTTGGCAGGGACATGCAGGTGACTTTCCCAGCAAGTCAGGACCGGGGCCTGGATTGAAGCTTCCTGGGTCAGGATACCTCTCTGTCTGGCAGGCCCTCACCGGTACAAGCAGAGGAAGATGACATGCCATTTTCCTTCCTTTGAGGGTTCTTCCATGCCGAGTACCTGCAAGTTGACTGATCCTAATTATAAAAGGTCCATTAAAGTGAAATTTGAACAGAAGAAGAAACTGAGCTATAATCCTGAGTTTTTGTTCCTTGTTTATTAGCAATTACAATTGCAGATCTAAATTTCAACCCCAAATGTGTGTGTTTGGAAGAGGCCACAATTGATTACATAAAATGATGGGGAATTGTTTAAGGAAAATCACAAAAGACAGGACAGTTGCATTGAGGGTGTTGTAAATTTTTAAAAGACCTGCCCACCCAGCTCAGCTTCAGTCACGTGTGGTTTTTAACACACATTGGATTGGGTAGGCCAAAATATGGTGGTAGGCTGTATGCTGAGAAAGCTCTGTTTGCCAGAAGCTGGCAATGGGCGACAGGGGATGGATCACTTGGTGATTACCTGTTCTGTTCATTCTCTCTGAAGCATCTGGCATTGGCCACTGTCGGAAGACAGGATACTTGGCTGGATGGACCCTTGGTCTGACCGTTCTTCTGTAATGGTGTACTGGTAACTAGGGCAGATACAGTAAAATGATGGGCATAACTAGTTAGTAGATGAATTGCAAACTTTTAATCGTGGATTGTGTGTGTACTGTTTTCTGTTTTGAGGACTAAATATGCTTCCGAAGCAAATGACGTAGTATGTGTTTTTGTGTTTTATTTCATAAATCTTTATGGCTTTTTTTCAGTGTGGTCTGAGTTGTTTCTTTTTCTTCAGAAAAATATATTTTTGGGGGGGGAGTGGAGGGATCTAGGGGAATATTCATATACCAGAGTTGTAGTGGCTCATTCCAATCTACATTCTGTAACTCATGAAAATACATTTGTTAAGATCAATTTGGTATACTCCGTCTAAAGGTTTTGGAGAGACTAGAACCCTTATATTAGTACCATCTCTGAGAAATGACGGTTTCTGAGATGTTCTAAACTGTTTTAGCCAACGCCAAGGCTCTAGCCCAGTTTCGTGACTTGGTTACAGCACAATCCTGTCCACAATACATACACCTCTACCCTGATATAACACGACCCGATATAACATGAATTCTGATATAATGCGGTAAAGCAGTGCTTGGGGGGGGAGGGGCTGTGCACTCCAGCAGATCAAAGCAAGTTCGATATAATGCGGTTTCACCTATAACGCGGTAAGATTTTTTTGTTTTGGCTCCCGAGGACAGCGTTCTATCGAGGTAGAGGTGTATTTTAACAGTGCAATTACCAAAGGGACATCCATGTCTGTAGTGTAAATGGGGGGGCCTGTTAGGATCGTTCTTTCTTATGATGGTAAAGTCAATTGCTCAAGGTGGCATCGTGCTCTCCAAGGGCCAACTTCTGTGATTAGAGTTCCTGTTGCAGTTCATAGGAACTGTGTGAGCATGTTTTGGCTGCAGCTACCTGTAGCAATAATAATCATATCTAAAATAGATTGGTTGTATAGAGTTATATTGCAATTATTTTTAAACTGACAAATATGTTCGCTCATACAGTACTTATGTGATGGTATTCTTTTACATATTTTTTTTTGTTTGCCTGAGTATCCTGGGCCCCACCTTCCCCTCTCCCCCCGATTATTTATTTGAAGGATTTGTTATATGACTACTACAAAGTCAATAAAATGTCATAATGGATGACAAATAGTACGTACATAATGTGTATAATGCATAGACTCCCCCCTCACTGGTGTAACTCCATTGTCTTCAGTGGAGTTATTCTTGATTTACTAATGGGTAAGTGAGAAGCTAATCAGGCCTAAAAGCTATGTAAAGATGTATTATGCATCTGGGATATTTTAATTTGAATTTTTTGGTTGTTTTTTTTACAGGCAAAGTTTCTCGCCATGGCCATCACACAGTTCCGGCTCTTTAAAATTTGTACTTGCCTGGCAGCAGTGCTGTCCTTCATTAAGAGGTTAATATGCAGGTAAATAACATGGTTTCATGTATTAAACTGTCTATTCTTTTGTTTAAATACAAGTTGCTTCTAATCTTTTCCTCTCCCCTTAGTTATTTGCATAGTTCTTAACTGCAGAACAAAGCCTAGGTGTATGATAGTTAAACTGTACTCAAACCTTTCATCTTGATGTTCATTTGACATTCAAAATTATGGAGTGCTCTAATGTGAGTAATTGGACTATGTTCTACAGCTGTGTATACATAGTATGGTTTATAACACAACAATACTGGCTGTCTCTTATGCCTATTTTTAACTTTTTTTTAAAGCATGTTTTGAAAGTTGTCTCCTAAAAACATATCTGAAAAATCTGTTCTCTGAATTTCTGGAAGAAAAAAACCAGTCTTTAGCTGAAAACCTCTTCAGAGCAGAGTATACACTTACCAACTGTCAGGGTTTTTTTAAATTACAATATCAAGTCCACAATTGTTTGTCACTAGCTTTCCATATAAACCTAATTGTGATCCTCCGACTTTTGTTTGCCAAAACCAAACCAGTCTATCTGAAGCTCCTCAAATGGCCTTCTGCCCATTAAGGGCTTTTTTTTAAAACTTGGGGGTAAATTGTACAGGTCTGTAAGAGATGAGCCTAAAAATATCAGTTAGAATTTATTTGAAGAAAATTTTAAAATGTTGTTTTTGTGATATGTCATATGTGAAAAAGTATGGTTGAGATACTTAAAATTTGGCTTATTCTGTTGTCCTCATGATACCTAGGTTTTCTGGCTGTCTCATCATGAACAGTTCAATGAAAACCTCTGCTTAATATGCATTTGCAGTCAAGAAAGTAAAGAAAATGTTAGGATCCCTCAGCACTGGGATAGAAAGTGTGGGGGGAAAAACTCCCTAGAATCGTAGAAGATTAGGGTTGGAAGAGACCTCAGGAGGTCGTCTAGTCCAATCCCCTGCTCAAACCAGGACCAACCCCAACTAAATCATCCCAGCCAGGGCTTTGTCAAGCCGGGCCTTAAAAACCTCCAAGGAAGGAGACTCCACCACCTCCCTAGATAACGCATTCCAGTGCTTCACCACCCTCCTAGTGAAATAGTGTTTCCTAATATCCAACGTGGACCTCCCCCACTGCAACTTGAGACCATTGCTCCTTGTTCTGTTATCTGCCACCACTGAGAACAGCCGAGCTCCATCCTCTTTGGAACCCCCTTTCAGGTAGTTGAAGTCTGCTATCAAATCCCCCCTTACTCTTTTCTGAAGACACTCGGTATGTTCCCTCTTGGAATAGTTTTCATATCTGGTCACCACAGCTAAAAAGAAATACAGTGAAAAGTGTGTGGTGCGGGTATCAAAGATCGATGACAAAAATGATGAAGTATGGATAAACTTTAATATAAAAGAGATTGAAAAGACAGGGGTTGTGCTTTAGAGAGGAAGTAAATAAGAGGGGACAGGTTAAAGGTATACAAAAGAACAAATGGTATAGAGAAGGTAGATCAGACATTTCTATTTACCTTTTCTCTCAATACAAGAATGAGAGTTATTCAGTTGAATTGATAGGGAGCAAATTTAAAATTGATAAAAGGAAACACTTTCACACCACACAAAGTTAGCCTTTGGAACACATTCCTACCCCATTTCATTGAGAACAACGGTTAAGCAGGGTTCAAAAAAGGATTGGACATGTGTATGACTAACAAGAACATCCAGAGTTATTTTAGGAAGGACGTAAAAAATAAAGAAAACCAGAAGAGAGAGAAACCCTCATGCTTCAAGGCATGAGCCAACTTCTGACAATGGGGTAAGGAAGAACTGTCTCTATGAGCACTGTCTAAGGGCTTCTTGCATCTATTTCTGAAATATGTGATGCTGTTAGAGCATCTAACTAGATGTTAGGATGCCTCAGCACTGGGGCAGCTCTAGCTAGAGCACTGTTAGAGACAGGATAGTAGTCCAGCTAGAGGAATGATTATATTCCTATCTTTTGGAGCAGAGCCTTTTAGAGTTTGGAAAAGGTTTTAGAGCAGGTTGCAAACTTAAACTTCAAGGAAAGTTTAAAAAAAAAAAAATCTATGATGTTTAACAAGCACGCTATGTTCACAAATCTCATAGGGTTCCTGGCTATGTTTCATGCAGACCTTTAGCTGTGCAGGAGCAGAGTGAGGCAATGAAACCAAAAGTCTCTGGTCCTATAGTAGGACCAAAGAGCCACTTGGATTGGGGTTCCTGCAAAGCTGATAGAACTCCTGAAATGGCTAAATACTTGCCTAGAAATGTTTCTGAATTCTGCAGGAGTAGAGCTTCTGATGAAACTTCCATTTTCTCCCTGATTGAAGTGGTTACCTTCTGGGGAAAGACTTCTGTAATCGCTCCACTCACTTCTGCTATGCATGAATTCATGTAAACCTACTCCGTCTATACATAGATCACATTATTTAACCCAGATTAGAAGGTTGATTTATATATTCTTTAATTTGTATGTGAAGATATTCTATATGATTTTTTAAAAAATCAGTACAAAGGTAAACTTAAAATGGTGTTTGGGGGAAAAAAATCCTAAAACAAAACAAATAACTCTATACAAGTTCTAGTACGAAAATATCAGGCCAAAGCTTTTTGGGAAATCCTCAACTCAAAATCTAGTCAGTTTTAAAAAGTTTGTTTAGTGTTAAGTGTTTTTTCCTCTCTCCTTTTGCTGTGTGAGAGTCACATAAAAAGGGAAATTAAACAAAAATGCCTTCAAATACACATGTCAACATAGAGGAAAAAATAGAGAAATAACATATTTTAATTTATTTATTTATAGTAAGATTAGGAACTACTTGTAGCAATAGTAGGTGCAATTCTTTCAGAGAGAAGTTTGATTTTTAAGGCCCTGATCCTAAAAGCATATGCTTAACTTCACTCATGTTGTAGTGAAGTTGATTGAACTACTCATATGTTTAAAGTTAAGCATGTGTTTGTTTGTAGGATTAAGGCCTAAATTGGGGTGTCCTTTTAAGCTATTTAAGGATGTAAATAGATATGTAGTTATTTTAAAACAATGTTCGTTAGTTTTTTTTTTAATTGAGTTGGAACACTGTCAGATGGTACTCTTTAAATAAATACACCTAAATATCAGAAAGTCTAGAAGTGCTCAGTCAAGTTTCAGCCTTTGTTCTAGTTTCCTGACTTTCAAAAGCTTGATTTAAAAAAAAAAAAAAAAAAAAAAAAAAATTGTTTGTAATTGTGACATTGAAATTGATTAATGTCTGTTCACAACCTTAACTCTGTTGGGCTATAGGGGTTTTGTTTTGTTTTTGTTTATTAATCATTATTGTGGGTGAAACCATTGTTGCTTTCTTCATCAGTTCCTGTGCATTGATTTTCACCATTGGGTTGGATTATTTTTTCCAATAGACTGTGAAAGCTACTGCAGCCGGAAATCTGGTTTTTCCCAGATCGTAGGCACCCAACTGCTGTGAATGGTAGGGAGCAGCTACCTGTACAAGTTCTAGTAAACATATTTTAAATTCTAAGGCCTTGATTCTGCAAAGAGAAACATGCAAGTGGACCCCTGCATCTATGTAGAGTCCCTTTGAAGTTGGTGGGGCTCTGCATGGGGACAGGAGTCCATCCCATTCAGTTGTCTTTGCAGTATTGAGGCCTAACATAATTTTATTGAGTCAGTGTATTTTGTGGGATTTTTTGTTGGTATTCCATAAATCAAACTTAATTATATACATCAGGAGAAGTCAGTTATTTTTGTCAAGGTCCAGATTTCTCGGTCAAGGTCCAGATTCCAGAAAAAATAATACAAAAATGATGATAAGTAAATAAAAGGCATCTGGCATCTGGATTTGAGCCGCGGTCCGCCTGTTCACTACCCCTGATGTACAGTGCTCGATTGGCCACTCACTGTTCATCCGAACTATTATTTCATATACTGATGATCGTAGAGATGGCCAAAGCATTTAAAGAAACTCTCAGCACATTTAAAGTTTTAATGGTTGAAGAGGCACTAACACCATTAAGGATGGATTGGTAATACTGATAAGTCAAGAGTCCAGTGCTCTGGTTTTTGTCACTCCTTTTAATACTGTGTTGCTACTTGAGTTTAGGTGGAAGCACATTTTAAATGTTCTCTTCCTTCGCTCCATCCTACTTTCTCAGCAGGAGTGAGTGTTGTAATCCAAGAGTGACATTTCAATTGGAAAAACCCTCAGGATTTGTGCTGAGCCTGCGGGCCGTGTGGAAATCCATTGCACGCAAGCTGGAAAATGGGGATGCACTTCCATCACGTACAAGTATGTCTAGAAGGGCGTTTAAATTAGATTGTAGTGGTGTTTGGTGCCTACTAAACAGGGAAGCTCCCGCAAGACTTCAGCTTTTTCTTTCAAATGTTGACTTATTTTCCCAAAATAAAAAGCTTGTGGAACTGGAGAAAAAAATCGATCTCTTGCAAATATGTGGGAGCTTGTGTGTCTCATGGAGTTGCTCTTTGACCTTAACTGTAAAGTCTGAGAGCTCAAAGCATTGGAAGACATTATGTTAATGCTTATATTTAAAAGGGTACTACCAACTTGATTTTTTTTTTTTTTTTTAAACTGGACTAACTTAAACAAAGTCACTCTTCTCATAGAGGGTTTTTCAAGTAGAGTGCTTAAAAGAAATTATAAGCGATCTTTCCACTTTCTTGCTGTGTCCATAAGGGTCTTTTGGGCAAAATGAAGAACAACAGTATTAACCATATTTGGGCCCACCCCAACACCCTTTTCTCTTCTCACTTTTCATACATCAGATGCTGTCTCTTCAGTTTCAAGCCTGGTCCTGTTACTGGTAAATGCTCTCCTGCAGTGCCTAGAGAAAGGTACACATGTGAACTCTCCAGATCAGGACATCAGTAATACAAATGACTATAAACAAAATAGTGGAACTGATTACATGCATAATGCTGTCACATGCAGGGGCGGCTCTGTTTTTTGCCACCCCAAGCACGGCAGTCAGGCGGCCTTCGGCTGCATTCCTGCAGGTGATTTGCCGGTCCCGCGGCTTCGGTGTACCCGCCGCTGAATTGCCGCCAAAACTGCGGGACCGGCGGACCTCCCTCAGGCACACCGCCAAAGGCCGCCTGACTGCCGCTCTAATAGCGACCGGCAGGCCTCCCCCCGTGGCTTGACGCCCCAGGCACGCGCTTGCTGCGCTGGTGCCTGGAGCCGCCCCGGTCACGTGCATAAAATAAACAAATTAGAGAAAAATAGAGAAATATATTTTCTAGTCTTTCTATTATAGTAATTTAAGGAGCATGTGTACCAATAATAGATACATTTCAATCCAAAAACGTAACTTTTCAAGCTGGTGGTCTCCCATTTTAATACACTACAGTGGGAACTGATAGCACAATTTTTTTTCTAAAATGTTGCCTATATTCTCCCTGCATATAAAGGATAGAAACAGGAACTTTGAGCATGTAGCACTCAATCTAGCAGCAAATACTTTCCTTGGCTGTAAGCCTTTTGATTGTCTCTTTGACTGTTCCCTATATACATGTCCTCTATATTGGCTGCAGAATACTAAATTAATCAGTTCATGGTCATTGGTACAAACAGTGGATTCTCAGTCTGTGCCCAGTTTGCCTGTCATGTATTCTAGTGAGTGAGGGTCTTAAGACTGATATGTGGATTCACTGAGCAATGCTCACTGAGTCCTTCGGGCTCTTTCCCCAACTATTTATCCATCCAGCACTAGGAAAGAATTTCTAAAGGAGCAATGGCCTGAAGCTTTCAGGCTCTATATGGCTGACTTCAGAAACTGATCTCTCAACTGGAAAAAGGAAGAAAAGACTGTATAGCTCAAAGATCTACTCCACACCATCCCATGTTTTACTGTCAGTGTGAGGAAAATTCAGACCTATAATTCTTCACTGGTGTGCAACAGTGGAGGCTGTAGTGTAAATATAAGGGCTTGTTTTTATTCCAGTTTAGTGCACAATAAGCTGGGATGTGAATCTATAGCACGCCAGTCTGCTGCACACTAAGAGACCATCTGGACGCTGCTGCCATGCACTAGAACAGTGGTTCTCAGCCAGGGGTACGTGTACCCCTGGGGATAATGGGAGGTCTTCCGGGGGTACATCAACTCATTTAGAGATTTGCCTAGTTTTACAACAGGCTACATAAAAAGCACTAACAAAGTCAGTACAAACTAAAATTTCATAGACAATGATTTGTTTATACTGCTCTGTATACTATACACTGTAAGTACAATATTTATATTCCAATTGATTTATTTTATAATTATATGGTAAAAATGAGATAGTAAGAGTGTGCCCTGAAACTTCTGTATTTTTATGTCTGATTTTGTAAGTATTTAAGAGAGGTGAAACTTGGGGGTACACAAGACAGATCAGATTCTTGAAAGGGGTACAGTAGTCTGGAAAGGTTGACAGCCACTGCAATAGAAGTTTCAGACAGCAGTAGATCAGAGCACACTATAGAACTTCTAGTGTGTGGCAGCAGTGTCCACCTGGCCAGCTAGTGCACACCTGCTGCTGTGCTATAGACTTGCTGTGCGCTAAATCGCCATATAGACAATCAGAGCAGAGTTAGATGACCGTGTTGAAAAAGCTGGAACTCTGTCGAAACTGTAACTTCCAATGGTGAAACTACAGCTGTGGTAATATCCTAGTGTAGACAAGACCTATTGATTGATTGTACTGTGGATGATTGTGCTGTTGGAAGATATGAGTTTGATACATGTCTGACAAGTTCAGTCATTTTATTAAAAAAAACAAGCCCTCCAAATAATATTGTATCAGCCACAGTGTATTTGTCCTAACTTGATTTATTGGCATTCTTAAAGAGAAAGTTTATGCAAGGCATGCATTTGGAACGTTAGTTTCCTGGTAGGTTCTTGTAAGGCATTAGTTCCTGTGAAATAGAGGCCCACTGGTGGTTCACTACTCTGTGTCAGCAACTCTCATCAGACCTGACATACTCACTACGTCTCACACTTTGGTGTTATGATATTTATTTAAGGTGACATGTAATATGTCATTTGAAATCGAATAACACACTGGTCATTAATATCACTGTGTAATGTTTGTAACAGCACTGCAAGTGACATTATGGATACTGTCTGATATTATATCTTGGAGACTGTTAACAGACAAAGGAGACAAAATAGCTTTTTTTTTTTTTTCTCTATATGGGGTGGGGAGAGAAAATGTGGCAGATGCCCTGTCCAGGAAAGAGGGTTCTGACCTGCTTCCTCTGAGTCAGCCTGTGGCTAACCCTCCTGCAGTTTTGTAAGGGGGGGAGGTGTGACCCTATGAGAACCTCAATGCCAGATGGCAAGGGATTCCCTGGTATTCAGCAGTGAGTTTCAGCTGACCTGACCAGCCCAGCATACCCCAACTCACTGTTATATCTGTATATAAAATGGGTCATGTAAAGTATCATATGTGAACTGGTGACAAAGATCATTGTGAACACTATATGAGGAATTATGGAGACTCGGTAATATTGTGTTTTAAAGTCTGATCAAACAAAGGGAGAGAAATGTTTTTTTCCCCAGACTGGAGAGAAGGCAGCTATCTGTCTTCTATGTAAATTAAGAATGGTGGAATCAAAACAATGGGACACCATTTACATAGGGGGATGGGAAGAACAGGATGAGATCTTCATGCTTCTTGGAACAGGGTCAATGAATTTTGAGAGAGATAAGCAGAGTCAGAAAGCCACTTTGGCATCTTTCACCTAGGAAGACAAGGAAACCAGCACCTTGTACTTTTGTGGAAGTTCCTGACTAAGAGAGAGCCCTGGCTGGAAGGAGGAAAGATTGGTAAGAAATCTTCCTTGAACAAAGGTTGTAGCTTGTTGAGTTAGATCTTAGTCACTAGAAAGTGTGTTTTACTTTTATTTACTTGTACTTGAACTTACATAAAACCACTTTTGAGTAAATAAACTTGTTTTACTTTTAATCTTAAACTATTCCAGTGGTGTGTTTGAATTGGTGATTGTTAATGCCAGTTAAAATAATAAGCTGTGCTTTTGTCTCTTTAAAGGGACAACAAACCTTTTTACTTCTGTGTGTTCCAGGAGAGGACTGGACACTTCAGGGCTGATGGTTTTGGGGAAAATTAGGACTGGGGGTGTGTTGGGGTCACCCTGCAAGTAGTAACCAAGGCTGGTGCAGACCAAGGTAGGGCTGTTGTGTTGTAGGCAGGCTGCTGCTGAGGTCAGTTTGCTGATCTAGGGCTGCACAGCACACAGACCTCAAGGAACTGCATGCTTGTCTGCTAGCTGTTGGTATCTGGGCAGTAAGCCACAGCAACAGAGCATATAAGGCATCCAGGGTTACAGGGCAGGTGCTGACACAATCTCTCACTTGTATGGGTTGAACCCCAAATGGTCACAGTTTTTCATTCTGTCTTCTAAGGAAATTTCCTGGTATGATGGATAAAACTGCAGTACTCAAAATGGTGGTACATGTTGAATAGCAGAGGTGAATCTTATATAATCCTGTCCTACCTATCCCTCACATTAGAAATCTAGCAGTATTCTCTATTTTGTTAAGTTATCATATTACAGGGAAACTGTTAGCTCAAAATATAAATTTGTAAAATTCAAACCGTTTTATAAAACCTAAAAGCTACAGAAGTGTTTCCAAGGAATTTAAAAAAAAAAAAAAAAATTCTAAGGGAAAAGTTGTCTTGAACTAACATAGCCTGCAGTGTTCACAACCCAAACATTGAAGCACTGAGAATTTGAAAGTGAAATTGATTATAAATTCCATTGTCCAAGCTGAGAGAAATGCAAAATGTGTAAAGCAAGAATATAAATAGTGGAAAGTAAACTGAACTTCTAAAATTTTCTTACTAACATCACCTTAAATTATTAAACTGAAAAAAAAATTTCAATATTAACTTTGTTTAGGGAGTCCCATTTTAATCCTATTATCAACATTGTATTAGAACCATTTCTTGGGTTATTTTTGTTAGTTATTGATTTTAGCCATGATTTTCATCAGGTTCTTTTCTTCCAGTAGCTCATTTAGCCTGCAGCAGCTCTTTTCTTTCTAATGTAGTGCTCATGTTCTCAGACCTTGGAGGAATCCTACATTTCTCTTTCAGGTCTGGAAGAGGACGAAAGTTAAGTGGAGACCAAATAACTTTGCCAACTACAGTGGATTATTCATCTGTTCCTAAACAGGTAATGTCTCTAAAGGGCTGGGTGATGTGGAGTAAAACAGCAATTCTACTAACCCTGTTGAACCAGTAAAATATGTTCTAATCTTTCACAAGTCAAATGCTAAAGTGATGTTGTTCAATTGTATTCAGTCTGAAGTAGAAGATTGGACTTCATGGGATGAAGAAGCACCAACCAGTGTGAAGATTGACGGTGGTAATGGGAATGTAGCCACACAACAGAATGCTTCAGAACAACTGGAGCCCGATTATTTTAAGGACATGACGCCAACTATAAGGAAAACACAGAAAGTAGGTTTCAGTCATGCAAATACGCTTATTAAATCAATTTATGAAATTTGAAATAATTTGTAGGTCAATTATAAATAGCAGAGCTTTCAGGCAAAAATTCAGCAGCCCCATTTCTGGTATCTAATTTGGATGCCCTAGCTGATGTGTTTTGGGGATTTAGATTATTCCTGGGGGAATTCTGCGCCAAAACATTTAAAATTCTGCAAATATTATTTGTCAAAATAACACTCTATAATCATGCCAGTTTCAATTATTTTAGTAATTTATTTCAAAATTCCTGTCAGCAAGTACGTCTATAACAGTACACTCTCCCTCTCCCTCTCCCTCTCCCCTGGGAGTAGAAAGTTAAAGAAACTCAGTTCCTATTTCTCTGCCCCTTCTCTTTCCCCTCCCCCCCCCCCCCCCAAAAGCCCAGACTGGGGGACAGACACTCATACCCCTCCCTCCCAGAGACCAGCCATGGGGCCCTCCCCAGCCCAGACACTCGCATCCCCTCCCCCGAGAACCCAGCTACACACACCCCAGTCCCAGACACTCTCACCCCCTCCTCTCCTAGAGCCGAGACACCAACCCAGATAGTCTCACCCACTACCCTTCCAGAGCCCAGCTGTGGGGGTCCCCCAGCCCAGACATGCTCACCCTATACCTCCCCCCCCCCCCCCCCCCCCCCCCCCCCCGAGATCAGCTGCAGGGCCTCCACCTCCAGCCCAGACACACTCACCCCCTACACTCCTAGAGTTCAGGGATCCAGAGGGAGAAGCAGCCTGATGCTGGGTCCTGGACTTGCACAGCATTTCCCATAGGCTGCTGCCCTCCTTTCTTCAGGGTGTGCTGAAAACTGCAGCTGCTGGGAACCCTCCAGTTCCCCCCCCCCCCCACCCTTGTCTTCTGTCTGCAAGCTGGGCTCTGCCAGGTACAGCGGTCCCTAGTGGCAGCCAACATCTCTGCACCATTAATTTCTGTAAAATTCTACATTGTGCAGTGGTGCAGAATTACCCCAGGAGTATTAGATATCTGTTTGCATTGTGCTTCTCTCCATCAGTTTTATTCTGCTTTCTGATGTGGAACTGAGAAGAGATAGGAAGATATGAACTAATCTTGCTTTTGTCAAAGAAGGTGGGGTGCAGGGCCGGCTCCAGGGTTCTGGCCACCCCAAGCAGCCCAAAAAAAAAAGTCACAATCGCGATCTGCGGAGGCAATTTGGCGGAAGGTCCTTCGCTCCGAGCCGGAGTGAGGGACCGTCCGCCGAATTGCCACCGAATAGCTGGATGTGCCGCCCCTCTCCAGAGTGGCCGCCCCAAGCACCTGCTTGACAAGCTGGTGCCTGGAGCCGGCCCTGGTAGGGTGGGAGGGAGAACTTATTCCATCAAGGAAATCCAGGTGGATATGTTCTACTGTTTTTTAAATTCAAGCAGTGACTTGAAAGTCCCTTAATCAGAGTATATTCTGGGAAGCATGGGTGGCGTGGAGTGATACTGAAATAAAATTTTGAAATTCATTTTTCTGTAATGGGTATCGAGAGATTTATGCACAAATATTTTAGTTAATGAGAGATTTGTGTCTGTGATGAAAATATACAGTTCCAGACATGCCTGTCTAATACAGAAGTTGCATTATAAATAGGGCTGTTGATTAATCGCAGTTAACTCACAAAATTAACTAAAAAAAAATTAATCGCGGTTAATCGCAGTTTTAGTCACACTGTTAAACAATAGAATACCAATTGAAATTTATTAAATATTTTGGATGTTTTTCTACATTTTCATGTATATTGATTTCAGTTACAACACAGAATACAAAGTGTACAGTGCTCACTTTATATTATTTTTATTACAATTATTCACACTATAAAAATGATAAAAGAAATAGTATTTTTCAGTTTATCTCATACAAGTACCAAAGCAATCTCTTTATCGTGAAAGCGCAACTTACAAATATAGATTTTTTTTGTTTTTTGTTACATAACTGCACTCAAAAACAAAGCAATGTAGAACTTTAGAGCCTACAAGTCTACTCAGTCCTAATTCTTGTGCAGCCAATTGCTAAGAGAAAAAAATTTGTTTACATTTATGGGAGATAATGCTGCCCGCTTCCTATATGCAATATCACCTGAAAGTGAGAACAGACGTTTGCATGGCATTTTTGTAGCTGGCATTGCAAGGTATACAAGTGCCAGACAGGCTAAAGATTCATATGCCCCTTCATGCTTTGGCCACCATTCCAGAGGACATGCTCCGTGCTGATGATGCTCGTTAAAAAAATAATGCGTTAATTAAATTTGTGACTGAAATCCTTGGGGGAGAACTGTATGTCTCCTGTGTTTTACCCAACTTCTGCCATATATTTCATGTTATAGCAGTCTCACATGATGACCCAGCATGTTGTTCATTTTAAGAACACTTTCACTGCAGATTTGACAAAACGGGAAGAAGATACCAATGTGAGATTTCCAAAGATAGCCACAGCACTCGACCCAAGATTTAAGAATCTGAAGTGCCTTCCAAAATCTGAGCGGGACGGGGTGTGGCGCATGCTTTCAGAAGTCTTAAAAGAACAACACTCCGATGTAGAAACTACAGAACCCGAACCACCAAAAAAGAAAATCAACCTTCTGCTGGTGACATCTGACTCAGATGATGAAAATGAACATGCGTTGGTCTACACAGCTTTGGATCGTTATTGAGCAGAACCCATCATCAGCATGGATACACGTCCTCTGGAATGGTGGCCAAAGCATGCAGGGGCATACGAATCTGTAGCGTATATGGCATATAAATGTCTTGCAACGCCGGCTACAACAGTGCCATGCAAATGCCTATTCTCACTTTCAGGTGACATTGTAAACAAGAAGCAGGCAGTATTATCTCCTACAAATGTAAACAAACTTGTCTGAGCGATTGGCTGAACAAGTTGTAGGACTGAGTGGACTTGTAGGCTCTAAAGTTTTACATGGTTTTATTTTTGAATGCAGTTGTTTTTGTACATAACTGTACATTTGTAAGTTCCACTTTCTTGATAGAGATTGCACTGCAGTACTTGTATTAAGTGAATTGAAAAATATGATTTATTTTATTTTTACAGTGCAGATATTTATAATAAAAAATAAACAAAGTGAGCACTGTATACTTTCTATTCTGTGTTTGTAATTGAAATTAATATATGTGGAAAACATCCCAAAATATTTATATAAATGGTATTCTATTGTTTAATAGCACGATTACTCATGATTGATTTTTTTTTAATTGCTTGACAGCCCTAATTATAAACTATAAAGAGGCTGCACTGCTATTTTGAGTAATTATTCGTCTTCGTAAATACTCTGTTCTGCCCCAGTGTTTAGGTTTGTTAGCTAATATGATAAAACTGCATATCAAAACCATACAAGCTGGCTGGGCCTTTCTTACATTTAACATAAAACATTTGACTAGACCCACATCAGTCTCCTGGGAAAAAAACTGAGGTGTTTCAGTTGAAGAACTGCACAAAACTGCACTTGATAGTACTGTCAATACATTCTCTAAGGGTATGTCTACATTCGACCTGGAAGGTGTCGTTTCCATCTTGAAGACACCTGTACTAGCTCCAATCGAGCTAACATACATAAAAATAGAAGTGTAGCTGCGGCAGCCCAAGCAGAGTAAGGAGCTAGCTCCCCCTAGTATGATCCCTCCAAGACACTAAGTACCTACTCATAGCTGCTATTCCCTCATGCTGATTCTACACTTCTATTTTTAGCATGCTAGCTTGATCAGAGTTAGCATAGACATGTCTCCTCCAGCTGGAAATTACACCAGCGTGAATGTAGACATACCCAAAGTTCTATTGTTTCAGTTTGCTTTCTTCTGCAAATGGTGACGTGTCTTCTGGGCAGTACTTGGGGAACTCCCCATATCTTGGTAGGCCTTTCCTGACACATCCTTGAGAAACGTGAAAAGAGGAATACATGCTTTTTCTTCCTAGCTCTGTTTATTTGGTGATGTAATCAATAGCTTGGCTTGAATCTGTTTAACTTGCCTCTTTTTCCTTTTCCTTAACATCTCTGGGGTATTTGGGTCCCATTGCTTTGTGCTGGTGACAGCTGGGGCACAGAAAGATTCTAACTTGGTAATTCTGTCTTTTCTCTACCAGTACCAGGAAATGAGTTTGTGGTTGGTTGGTTGGTCCATATTTGTAGTTAAATGTAGAGTTGTTAAACGCATACTTTGGTTTCAGTGTGGAAATCCTCCAGCTGGTGAGGCAGAGGTGCATACTCAAAAATTGAGATTCTCATTGTTTGTGGAATGACCACCACCATGGATCCTCAGCAGGTATGAACTTTGAACCTCCAGCCCAAAAGCACAGACCTCTATCATTTGTGCTAAAGGAGTCACTTGGCTGGTGGAGGCTTCTGATTTGGTACTGAATTTCCCAGGTTCAGGCCCTGCTGATGAATCATGGTGGATTATTACAAAGTGGTGGCCTGTATTGGGATTTGCATTTCTGTGGATTTCAGATGCTAGAGACAGAATATGTGTGTAGGCTCTTAACTTGTATGAGGATAAGCCACTAAAAAGGCACATGATGCTCTTAGTCAAACCCTGTTGCCAACTCTGTCCGCATATCTATTCAAGGGACACCATCATAGGACCCAACCACATCAGCCACACCATTAAGGGCTCATTCACTTGCACATCTACCAATCTGATATATGCCATCATGTGCCAGCAATGCCCCTTTGCCATGTACATTGGCCAAACTGAAAAGTCTCTACGCAATAGAATAAGTGAACACAAATCAGACATCAAGAATTGTAACATTCAAAAACCATAGGAGAGCACTTCAGTCTTCCTGGACACTCAGTAACAGACTTAAAAGTCACCATTCTTCAACAAAAAAACTTCTTCAAAAACAGACTTTAATGAGAAACTGCAGAACTTGAATTAATTTGCAAACTCGACACCATCAAATTAGGCCTGAATAAAGAGTGGGAGTGGCTGGGTCACTATATAAAATAATAATAATTTTCCCTCTGTTGGTATTCACCCCTTCTTGTCAACTGTTGGGAATGTACCACATCCACCCTAATTGAATCAACCTCGTTAGTACTGCCCCTCCCCCCCCCCCACAACTTGGTAAGGCAACTCCCATCTTTTCATGTGCTGTATATTTATACCTGCTTACTGTATTTTCCACTCCATGCATCGGATGAAGTGGGTTATATCCCACAAAAGCTTATGCCCAAATAAATTTGTTAGTCTCTAAGGTGCCACAAGGACTCCTTGTTTTTTTTAGTCCCCATGTTACATTTACTGACCTGCCTTTCAAGAAGAGAAGAAACTTCTGTGTGTGTCTATCTGTACTGGTAAAAGTGAAGCACATAAAGAAATTACCAGGCTTTTAAAAAAATAAAAGGAGGACACTAAATTATTTAAAGGGATGTTTTGTGCTATTTGTCTATTAAAATATATAGGTGTAGTGTATTATAGCACTGAAAAAAAGAGTATCATGCTCTTATTAGCTCTCAATGGTGGTATAAAAGTCTGATTTCCTCCCCTCTTCTTCTCCTTTCCCCCTTTTCAATGTTGTCTTTCAGATTGTTATCAAAAAAAGAGAACCTTTAAATTTTGGGATCCCAGATGGAAATGCAGGATTTTCTAGTAGATTAGCAGCTACACAAGATATTCCTTTTATTCACCAGTCTGTAAGTATACTATGTGTTTTGATTCTTATTTATATGGCAGTGTGTCTGCTCCTCAGTAGAGAGAGAGGTCTGGCCGGGGGAGGAGGGATAAGTATCTATAAAGTACCTGAATTGTTGATAAAGAATAAGAGCTATTTGAGCAGGCGATGCTGAATTTGAATTGGTGAATTAGTGGAATTAGTACTGTCTGCCTAGCTCTTGAAAAGAGGAGATGAGCAGAAGGGAATACAAATCAGCCTGCTGGAAATTAGTCTGAGATGCATCCTGACTGTTACCATATCTCCTAAACCAAAGAGCTCTAGGCTTTTGGAGATTACATGTTAATCCCACGGTGAAAGGGCAGAGGAACAATTCGCATTGATCTTCATGCACTTATGCTGACCATGTTTGCCTTGACAACAAAGGTGTAGTAGGACAAGAAATGTGGGGTATAACACCATATGTAAAATGAGGTGATACTTGACTAACTCAGACTGTAGGTAGGATTAACTTGTTTGCAAAGTACTCTGAAGATATAAGGTGCTCTATAAATGTAATACCTTTTTAGAATGGTAGAATCGTTTTTTTATAAATATTTAAATTTATTTCTTACATAACTTCTGCTTCCAATAACCTGTCACTGAATTGTAAAAGTACATACGGATAACATACATTTGGTAGGGTTTTTGATGCTAGAAACATTGAGTTCTAATTTCAGTCTATGTGAAAACTGTTGTTAACTTGAAAAGGTAAAAGAGAAGTGGTGAAAGCATCAAGGTTCTTGTAATATCTATTGAGGAACAATAAGAAAGTCATAGAAACTGTCTCAGCATAGAGAGGAAGGGGAAAAGCTGGCATCAGTCATGAGGAATGAGGGTCTGGTGGAAGGGCACTAGCCTGGAACTCAGGAGACGTGAGTTCAATTCCCTGCATTGCCACAGACTTCCTGTGTGACCTTCAACAGGTCACTTAGGCTACGTCTACACTAGGAGTATTTTATCAGTAGAGGAATACTACTATACTGGCAAAGCACTCCTGGCGTGGACACAGCTGTACCAGCGAAGTTGAGTAAAACCAGCCCCCCAAAGGGTAAAACAAGCTATAATAGTAAAAGTGCAGTTTTGCTGATATAACTGCATATACACTAGGGGCTTATTCAGGGATCACATCGCTTCACGTTACCGTAATTGAGGCCATATGAGTACCTAAGATAGATAATGATTGATACTATAGATTGGAAAGTGGGGGAAGTATGTGCATGAGTAGTAATGGGTGGGGACTTCGCTAGAATCTAGAAAATTATGGAAGCTAGGCAGATGTTTTAGCCTGCTTTCTTTAGAAAGAGGTACTAGCTCCATCAATATTTGTCTTCACTGCGATCAGATCAGTAGTTGTTTCTCACTTCTTCAGTATGGTTTGTTGGGGGTTTTGATTTTGGGGTGGGTTTTATTTTTTTTTTTAATTTTTTTTGTTTGGGGGGATGGTTGGGAAACTCAAAACAATCCTGTCTGGTACTAGAAGATCTTTCCATATTGTCATAAAGCAGATTTATAAAACCCTTAACACTAAATAGCTTTGTTCTCTGAGTTTCAACATGGTTTTATCTGGAAATGAGGTGGGGAGATGGTTTGCGTACATTTATTATATTCTTGGTCTTTTGTTTTCAGCCTGAATTGGGAGACCTGGATACCTGGCAGGAAAACACTAACGCCTGGGAAGAAGAGGAAGATGCTGCCTGGCAGGCAGAAGAAGTTCTTAGGTAATTTAAACAATTCCGTAGCTGACCAGGCTCGAGCAATTTTTAGCACAATCATATTTTACTCATAGACTTTAAGGTCAGAAGGGACCATTATGATCATCTGGTCTGACCTCCTGCATGACGCAGGCCACAAAGCCGTCCCTACCCTTTCCCTTGACTCTGCTGTTGAAGTCCCCAAATCCTGTGGTTTAGAGACTTCTATTAGCAGAGAATTTTAGCCAATTTAGCAATCCTACTTAATTTGCGGAACATGCATTACATAGGATTTCACTCTCTCCCCGTTCCCCACCAATCTTCAATATATACAAATTTTATACCATACGTTTTCCTTCCATTAAGACCTTATTTACACATGCCAAGAATTTGGCATGTTAAACACTTGTTTATATAATAAGAATAAGAATAATGGGATTTTATTTAGCAAGGAGCAGTTTTAATTGCTTTACATTCTAGAAATAATAAAGATAAAGTGTACTCTGCACAGTGCTACATTAAAACTAAATTTAATAGCAATGTACATAAGTGGAAAAAATTGAGTCACTAGAGTATACAAATAGTAAAATCACAATTAAAAACCTTGATGTACCAATAGCATCTTTCAATTTGGTGATTCCTGAAGTACTTACAGAATACATACATAGCAGTGTGCTGTTAAATTCAAAGATGGGAAATGTTGTACAACAGTTTAGGACAGTATGTGAGGAATCAGTGGTGGGGTTTTTGGGGTTTTTTTTTTTTTTTTTTTTTTGTTGAAAATTCAGTGGAAATATTAAGTAAATAAATTCTTGAATCCACACCGACTCAACCGTATTCTTACTAGCTTAGTTAAAATAACAAATAGGACTTTCTGTAAACTTCACTAGTTTACTACACAGTGTCAGCATTAATATTTTATTAAAATTTCTGAACACTTACTAAAATCAGAGGGGAGAAGGGACACTGTGACAGTTCTGGAATGTCAAGGCATATAGTACAATAGTACATAATTTTAGGATATTTATATCCTTTTGCAGTCTCTTGATGAAGGCTGTCTATGCGCAATCATGCTCAAAGACTGTTCTGTTTAGATTCTTGTACTGTGTTCATCACCACAGTATCTGTTTTTGGAACGCTTTTTTCATTTGTTTGTTTAATAACGGCGAGAATGGGTTAAGCACATTATTTTGAACAATACCAGTTTCAGATTTTGGAAATTACATTTTGTCCATATTGAATTATGATAAAATAATTTCAGCACTCGCCGAGTCTGGCAACTTAATTGTTGTTCAGTATAATATAAATAAATGTAAAAATACAGCTTGAATACATTATTATGGCTGCACAATTCATATCATAATCAGGAATGTAAAGGTTTCCATTGGCAGTGTTAACTTGGATCTGTTTTCTGTCTCTTTGTTTTATCCTCCTGCATTTTATACCATAAGCAAGAATACTAAGCTACACATTTTAACTGGAAAAGCTTGATGAGAACATTGTCTGTACATGTAGTGTGGCTGAGTTAACATTCCTGTTGATACTTTTTTATGTTTCCTGACTTAATTTTTAATTGGGGAAAGTTCTCAGTGCACTGACATGTTTTCCTTTGTTTTAAAAAAGAAAACTGGAGGAAAGCAAAAGCTAACTGTCCCAGTTAGGCCGAATGTCTCACTTTCTGCTGGTGGAGGGCAGAGAACTCCCCTCTCTGGCTGCTGCAGCTGTTGAGACAGTTTTTGCTAGGCTGTCATAACCGGGCAGCAGCACATCTATTTACATTGTAACAAACATACTGTCATTCACTGTGCTCAGTTTCCACTGGGTGCAGTAGAGAGGGGGAGTTACAAAGAAACCAGTCGCAGCTCCTTAATTCTGGGGCAGGGTTTATGTTGTCTTGGCTTAGGAGCTGCTGTGGAATATATGGTATTAGCTGGCCCTCTGGTTCCCAAAGGGGCTTTTCTCCAGCCAGAGGTTGCCAAACTGCAGTGCACTCCAGCCATGCTCCAACAATACCCTGCCTGGGTGCCAAGGACTGCAGAGGGGTGATGTGGGAGCTAAGCCAGCTAAGAAGATCTGGCTGCCTGCTGGTTCATTTGCACTGCAAGATTGGGCTATGGGGTCAGGAAACTGCTCAGAATCTTGCATACATTTCATATGTTTGTCCTGGTGTCTCATTTACATTGTGGTACTGTTTCTGGAAGGAGAAAATCATCTTCCCTGAGTCAGGCAAAAAAGTCAAAATGTCCTTCCAAAATCTTATAGATTGAAAGTACTTTCATGCACTAATAGGTGGAGTTTTGTGTGTTGTATGTATATACAGTACACGCAGAACAATTATACTGCTGAATGTTGACTTGTATTGGAGACTTTTAACATTTTATTTTCACCCTTTGTCTCAACATGCACGTCGAAATCTTTCCTGTCCTCCCATACTAGTCTCTGGGTCTTCTTTCATGCAGTCCTCTGCCCAATGTGGTCCTTTGTGCTTCTGCCCCCTCCTCCTTCAAGTCACTTCTGAATATGCTCTTTTCTCCAAAATCCTGCACACTGTAATCCTCCCCTCTGGACCAGGTTAATTCGCAAGGAATTAATAACAGGGAATGCTGGAATTCATCAGAGGTTTGCTCTGCTTTCACTGTCTGGTCATTCTTTGTGCTTTTATTGAGTCTCTTTTGCCTGGCTTCATCTATGCGTTGCCCATCTAGGTTGTAAGCTCTTTGTGGCAGAGGCCTTGTCTTCATCTCCATTTGTAAAGTGCCTAGGCCAACTTCGTTGCCTGTTTTTAGGCCCTCAGCTCCAAATCTGACTACTAAATAAATGACTCCTCTCTACTGTCCTCCCTCCAGTTCCCATTGAAGTCAGTGGCAGCAAGTGCCCAGAAACTTGGGTTGCTTTTATTATCTATATTTTGGTTTAGGTGCCTAACTATAGGCATCCAGAATTGGTTCTGGCAGGTTGTGGGCACTGTATTAATGAGAAATGGAACAAACTTAGCCTCAAACAGATTCTGTTTCTTCTTTAACCTTTTTATAGATTCAAGGCCAGAAGGAACCACTGTGATCATATAGTCTGACTCATATATAACACAGGCCATAATAGCAAAATAATTCCTAGACATATCTTTTAGAAAAACATCCAATCTTGATTCAAAAATTTTTCAATGAAGGAGAATCCCCCACGACTGTTGGTAAGTTGCTCCAATGATAATTATTCTCAGTATTAAAAACTTACTTCTTATTTCCAGTCTGAATTTGTCTAGCTTCAACTTCCAGCCACTGGATCGTGTTATACTTTTCTCTGGTAAATTGAAGAGCCAGTTGTTAAATATTTTTTCCCTACATACCATATCTAGTTTTATACTAGCTTGATCTTTCACCACCATTTAAGCTCTTTTAGTAGAGAATATTTAAAATTCTAGATACTGACCTGTAAACTTGAAACAGCAGCAAAAAGTTGTATCTTACTACAGCAAACCCAGTTGATATAGCTATAATATCACAGGAGATATAATGGTGACAATAATTCACCACTGATGTGTGCATCTTTATGAGAGCTCCTTTTCGTCATGCATGTTGTTGCATGTGTGGTGTCTACAAAACAAAAATGGCTTGGTTAGCCAGCAGAGGGTGCAGTAAACCACTTAGGAATCTTAGTGCAGGCAGGAATTCACTGTGTAGCTTGCAGTTTAAAGAGAGAGCATAAGAACTGTTGGCAGTAGTTATGATTACTAAGCCTTTGAGTGCAGCCATTAACTAAATATTTAGTTCCACATGAGACTTTGATAAATACCATTATTTTTACATGTATGAACTATTTGCATAGGTGGTATCTTCACATGCAGCCTTTTGTTTTCCCTCTCTCTCCCACCCAAATCACTGCGCCAGAATTTCCTTTTGCAGGGTTAGTAGTAGGCTGTTGCTGTGAAACCCACGCAGCATGTCTGCTATTTAGGATGAGGGAAAGCTGCAGATAGTAAAATAAATGTCCTTGATGCAGGCTGTTGGCACTCCCTTGGGATTTAGAGTACTAGTATACAAGACTGACGGTGAATAGCTCCACGGCTTCCCTTGACATCACATCTGTTGTTCAGCTGATCTAAGTTAGTTTGCCTAATAGTTGTTAGTAATCCTCCTGAAGCTTAAACCCATTAGTTGTTCTGCCTCAGTGACTAGAAGTAATGGATTCCTGTCTTCTTTATAACCATCTTTTACACATATGCAGACAATTTTCATGCCTGCCTCAGTCTTTTCTCAAAGAAGCACATGTTCATCTCTCTTCTCTTGATTCCTAAGCTGGCCCATGTAGGACAGAATAGCTGCCTTCATGTTTGTGATATTCCTACATCTAGGCACAAGGAATGCAGGCTGTACCTACAGTATGGGGGACTGCCTGAAGGAACGCAGAGACTCTGAAAATGATTTAGGGGTTATAATGGACAAGCAAGTCAGCACAAGCTCCCAAGTGTGATGCTGTGCCCAAAAGGATTAATGTGTTCCTTTGGTGTGTATAAATGGGAGTAAGAGTAAGGAGGTGATTTTTACCTCCGTATGGGACATTGGTGAGACTGATGCTGGAATACTGCAAGCAGGTCTGGTGTCCATTTTAAAAAGGATGTTGAAAAATTGGAAAGGATGCAGAACAGAGAGACAAAAAATAATTTGAAGAGTGGAGAAAATGCCTTACAGTGAGAGACGTAAAGAGCTCCATTTGTTAAGTTTATCCAAAAGAAAATTGAGAGGTGACTTTATTGCTGTATACAAGAACACGAGAACGGCCATACGGGGGCTGATCAATAGTTCATGTAACTCAGTATCCTGTCTTCTGACAGTAACCAATGCCAGGTGCTTCAGAGGGAATGAACAGAACACGTAATCATCAAGTGATCCATCTCCTGTCACCCATTTCCAGCTTCTGGCAAACAAAGATTAGGGACAGTTCAGAGGGACACTACAAGAACATTCCCAGGGAGAAATACCAGGTACTAATGGGCTCTTTAGTCTGGCAGAGAAAGGCTCAAGAAGAACCAATGGCTGAAAGCTGGAGCCAGACCAATTCAAATTAGAAATGAGGTACAAATTTTTAACAGTGAGAGAGATTTAACTATTAGAACAAACCAAGGGAAGGGGTACATTCTCCATCTCCTGATGTTTTCAGATCAAGACTGACTGCCTTTCTGGAAGTATGCAAACACACATTATTGGACCCTACAGGGATAACTGGGTAAAATGTAATGGTCTGTGTTCTACAGGAGTTCAGATTACATGATCTAGTCTTCCCTCAACTTTCTCTCTGATTCTGCCTATACAATTAAAATAACATTGGACTTCTGTGAGTATGCATTCTTTATTTAGATGGATTAATTTATTATTCACTGAAAACCTCACATCCTCCCTACTGCACAGCCCTTATTCCCCCATTCTTCTTATTCTTTCCAACATGAACTGCTCTGCTATCACTGAATCTTATTTTTGATATTACCCTATCTTCCAGTTCATCAAAACTCTCATATTTTAATCCTACCCTTCAGAAAACTTGCAAGAAAGATGGCAGATTTATTGTGTACATATTAAATAGCATATTCCATGCCACCATCATTAACAAAAGCAAGGAATAATACTGGATCCAGGATCCTCCTTACCTGTCTGTTATTGCTTATCAAATACAGAAGATGGCGTCAATCCCTCACTCTCTGGAGTATGAATTCAGTCACTGTTATTGTGCCACTCACCTCCCACTCCTGGGAAAATTTAACCGGGGGGGGGGGGGGGGGGGAAATAAAATGAACAAATTCTATCTTGTTTCTCTAGCAAATTACATGATTTTTGTGTGCTCATGGCAACCAGAGAGCTGACCCTTTGAACAAATCCTTCAAACAGTGATGGCCTGGGCTCTGAGAGCAATAGAAGGAAGATGCTGCCTTCAGGGATAGACAGGGTGGAATAGGTTGAGGTTTCTTTTGCTTTTTAATTTCTATCCCAGTGGCAACCTGATACAGAGGCCATACTGCTTTAAATTAAAGATGGGCTGAGCAGTGATGTTCTAATCCAGAGTTTGAGGGTTCTCAGGTCTGGTGTTTGTGGTTTTGATCAATGTCTGTTGTTTTAATCATGATAATATTTTTAAGTGAATAAGGACTTGCTCATTAATGTCAGTGGAAGCTAAGCATTCAGCATTTGGCATAATCAAGCCCAATATATTTTAGAAATCTGGACTATTGAATTCTATTCTATGTGACCTAATAGCTAACTTTAAAAAAAAAAAAAATGGTAGGTAATGGTAAACCTCTTAATCCCAGTGTTTAATCTAGCCAATTACAATTGAGAAAAAGTAGACTCTACCAACTACATTCTTAATTTACAGTTTCTATAAAACGAAAATTACACACTAATCAAAGCTTTAAGACCTCACAGCTAACGCAGTTTTCTATGATCATGGATTTGCTATGTGTATTTCCCAGTCAGTCTGTACTTGTCCTTAGACTGTCTCCATACAGAGTGAGGGAGATGTGATAGCATCCAGTTGTGCATTGTAGTGTGGAAATTACACCCTCAGTTACTCTACTGTGTGGAGCTCGGAGTCTTGTTAACTTTCTAACTAGTTCTTTAACTCTGAAAACAAATCTCAAAAGGTAGATTAGCCCTTAGTATTCTGGCTCATTGACCAAGATGGTTAATGCCCAGGTTTAAGGTGGAGAATAAACCCGATTGGGAGGTGCGGCAAATTTGGACACTATTGAGGAACAAGTGGTGTTGCATCAGCAGCTAGAGTTTGTTTAGACTGCTTTCAATGTATGAGAACTTGACTGACAATAGAGAGGGTGTAGGAATCGAGGCAGGAGTCCCTTGTCTGTCTGTGTCTCAAGGAGGATGTTGAGAGGAAAACGTTTTCCAGCATTTGTATTGAGGGAGTGGGCAGACAAATGAAACTCCTGTTGGGGCACAAATGAGAAGAGAAACTCGAAGCAAGCAAACTCTTCAGTCTAGAAATCTCAGGTCCTTATTTTGAGTGTTCTGATTCTAGACTGAGGCAGACTGATTTTTTTTTTTTTTAAGAAGCTTGTTTGTATAATTGTATTTAGCCTAGTTAATTCCAGTTGTACCTATGTATGATGGATGTTTGGAGGACTGATAAGTGCAGAAATGCATTTAGAAGAAAGGTCACTGCATGAGATCTAAGAAATTTCATTAGATCTGTATACAAAGTCTTGATTATCTTTAAAAGCATGATAGAAAACTGTACATAAAAAATGGAAAAGTAACAACAAAAAACAAAACCAACCAACATTTTAACAAGTGTCTTGGACTGCTACATTATTTTACTCTTCCCCCCCTCTCCACCCCACCCCCCCAACTCATTCCAAATATATCTCCCTAGTGATCTCATGGGTCTCACAGAGATGTGCAAGTGAATCAGTTACGTTCTTCCTGTATCTCATGAAATTCTTCAACTTGTTAAGATGTTCATACTGGGCCTGATCCAAAGCCCTTGAAATCCATGGGAATCCTTTCATTGAATTCAGTAGGCTTTTTGGATCAAATCCATGAAGCAATTTCTGCAGTGAAAAAAGTATCTGTCTTTTAAAAGTGGGACACAAGGGCTTAGCCAGAGCGATTGATATCCTACAGCTCAAGAATAAAGTACAACAATTACTGGATTCTGATACAGAGATGCCAACAGATAAGATCTATAACCCTTGTCTTCACTGGGGAAAATGCAGTGTGAGAGATCTAACAGAAGCAAAGTTGGACCTCAGCTTACTTAAAGTGCAGAATATTCCCTCTTTCAACAATCTGAGCATGAGCAAAAAGCAGGTTAATTGATAGCTGCCTAATTAGGAGCACAGAAATAACACAATTCCAGGCATCATTGCTAAAGGGGCTTGCAGGCTCAGTATACTTTAATGCTCACAGTTACAAGTCTTTTTTCCTGAGGTAAGAAGTTCAGTATTTATTTAAAACATGTAAGTAAGAATTGTCTAGCTTCAGCCAGTGTAAAAGGGATCTTGCACTGTTTTCTAAAGGAGTGAATCTGATGTTCTCCCTTCAAATTGCAGGCAGCAGAAGATAGCAGAAAGGGAAAAGAGAGCAGCAGAACAACAAAGGAAGAAAATGGAGAAAGAGGCACAAAGGCTAATGAAGAAAGAGCAGAACAAAATTGGTGTAAAACTATCCTAACACAAGCAGTTCTAGGATGACTGTACCAGCAGGAAGGAGAATTCCAATTTTCCGACATAAAGCATCATTTGTATTGATTTAAGTATTTTTAGAACTCAACTCACTGCTTGATTTTAATGCATTCTTCAGGCCATCTTGGAAGCCAGAATTCTTCCATAAAGTATCTTGAACTATTAGTAGATGGATCTTAAAAATAAAACACCGACCCTGCAAATCATACCTTGATGGAACAATGTTTTCTGCAATAGCCCTATCCAAGCACCCCCCCTTATACAAGAACAGTGATTGCTGCAGTGACAGTCTGATGATGGGGACATAAACTCTTAACAGATGGTTGAAGCTTAAAGAAAAAAGGGTGTAAATAATTCAGTGGTGGGAAATCTACTGTACCATCTATTATGCTTATCTGAAACATGTAATTAAATAATTTTAAAGAATTCTTTGCTTCTGTGCTTAATTTCAGAAAATGTACCTTTGCTGTTCTACTCTTAATTACTTTATTTATAAATGTTGGGAAAGATGCTTGCTTGCATTCTCGTATGTAAGATGATATTGACCTATACTGAAGAGAGAATAATGTTTCTGTTGAGCTGATTATCATCCATACAGTTGTTTCCTTTTTTATAACAACAGCAAACAGGCTTGCTGTGGTTGGGAACCAGCAGGGGTGGAAATGAAGTGGATTTTATTTTTTGCTGACACCATTTTCAGCAGTGTCACACTTGCAATCCAAGAGAGGAATGTACTGTAATTGTAGGCAGAGATGTCTCAAGTGGATGAGATTGTCACGGTCACATTTTAAATATCAGTCTGACGTGCATACTTTTCTCAGTTTAGACTTAATGCTGCATGCTATTATGGGAGCACATTTATTTATGTAATGTCACTGGAAAAAAGAATGATTGGTTCTTTAATCACCTTTCTGTATTGGTGAGCTGTTCAGCCACTATATCTATATCTGGTTATTTATATGATTAATGGGATATTAACCACGCTGTCCTAAGCAGATTCCAACTTGGCTAATTGTATTCAGTCTTCCTAAACATTCTCCCAATTAATCTATTGGGTGGGGGAAGATGTTTCTCCTCCTGAAAACTTTAATTCTTGCAACCAGAATAGCTGCCATCTTCTGGGCCAAAGATGGCTACATTTCAGTGGTAGGTGGAGGTGAATGTTAGATACATTCTGTACTGTACACTAGGATTCTTCTGAAAAGGTTTTGTACACAGGATAAACTTACTACAAAACAAAATGTTATATATACAGCCAAAGCTAAGGCTCAGTCCTATACAACCTACTGATGGTCTCCTGAGCCACAGAAAGCAGTGCGTGGCTGGTGCAACCCTTTCCCATATACCCAAAAAGCCAAACTCCCATTGGACATCAGCAGTTTTTGCTGATGGCAAGAGGAGGTTCTTAAAATGATCAGCTTCCTAATGAACATCACTTCTAATTCTTGGACCCATTCTCTCTGCTACCTCTCATCTGAGGGCCAGATAACTCACTGGATTATCCTCCAGCCTGAAACTGGAGTAAACCTCCCCTCTCCGTGTGTGTGTGTGTGTGTGTGCGCGTGTGCACGGAATGGTTCTGTATATAATGCTCAAAACTGATAGGCGTCTTGTAGACGCAATAGGAAGACAGGTCTTAGATGCCAAGACAGGTTAAGAATGCCCTCACTGTAGGAAATCTCTCAACTGATGTCAAGTCAGCATACTCTCTGTACCTATGACAATTGCCCTCTAACCATAAGGTTGGAGTGGCAGGAAGATGGTGGGACAGGAGTGCCACTGTATTGCCTCAGATCTAGCTGGTCTTCAGTTTCTTGGGGATAGTTGGTAACTGGCATAAGTTTAGAGCAACTTTAAAGGTGACTCTAACCCACTCCTGGGACAGGGCAAGTGTGCCATGAGAATGCGGAAGTAGTAGCCATCTGGTGTAACTTTGTGCTTAACTGATTCTAGCACAGGAGAGAATCTAGGTTCTCATCAGTACTTCATCTCCCTTCGTCGCCCCAGTGATGGAGATGCTAAGGAAAGGCATAATAAGGCTGTGGCCTCATGAAAATTATTCCCAGGCCAATTGTCTGGCTTTTGTGCTCACTAATGCAGAGAGTACATAGCTTTGGCTTGGGCTCAATTTGGCTGGTTCAAGCTGTAAATGCATTTTGACTTTCAAGATGAAAACAAATGTTTGTCTGGTCTTTAGTATCATTACAACTCTGTTGAACGCTTGTCGCTATTCATGCTTAACAGAAAGAATCTGTTTCTCTCTGACCTATAGCAAAAGGAAAACTTGTTAGAATCACTTGACGTCTTTAAAAATGATTGAACTGTGTATGTGGCAGCGTGCCCTCCAAAAAATGTCGGGTAGAAAGAATGGAATCTTCCCAGGCTCTGAACACGCTTTCGGGGAAACAAAAATGTTTACTATGAATTGATTTATGTGTTTGACAAAATAACAGGGGATGATAGGAAGTCTTGCTTTGCGAATGAGATTATACAAAGAGAATAAATATTCTGTGTATTCTGAATCATGGTATCACTTAAATTGCTGTCATTTCTAATTGACTACTTTGGGAAAAATGTTTAAAATAGAGAGAAATTCATGCACATCCTATTTACAGTGAAGATTATTAAATACCTCCTAATTCTTAAGGTATTGGCTCTTTATAAAATTAGTTAACTACTCTGTTTTTCTCATCATTCGAAGATCAAATATAACTGGCATCCACTTGAAATATCCACAATTTATAAAATCTAAGTAAAGGAACCAAGATGTAGGGTACATCTTAAAGGATAATTTTGAGATGTGGACTTACAGTTCAATGGACCTAACACTGCATTATTTATTTTTAAGTCTGGAGAGTCCTGTATAGTCCTTATGCAGCTGTGATCTTGCACACTCTCTGTATCTTTACCAACCCTCGTTTTCTTTTTTTTTCTTAAGGCTCCCCATGTCTGACACTCTCTTCCTACAGGTTGGGCGAGTACCTTTGAGCCAACCATCACTACTTATTTAATCAAAGATGGCTAAGCCCTTAAATTACTTGGTTTTTTTTTTTGTGTGTCCAAAAGCACAGTGTTCAACTAAGACTGCACACACTTTGTTAATAGTGCAGAAGATAAAACAAAGCTGTGTGTGTTCTTACCTTGGAGTTGGTATTAGTATGCTGCTATAAAAGGGATAAGTCTGAATAGAGATGCCATCCAGTACTGGACGCTGGTATGAGCTTGCATGGTAAATTGGTGCACTAACTCTCTTCTAGTGGTTCATTTTTGCTTTTAATCTTAACCAATAGAATCCTGTTTCTGCAACTGTGCAAAACCCTATGGCTGCATCTATCATCTTCATGTCAGCTATGCAGCCAGCACTTGCTGGGGCTGGCTGTGCTAAACGCAAGATAAATTCAGGTAACTGAAAATGGAAGGAATATTTGTGGGAATGCTTATGAATTATAAAACACTAACTTACTGCAACTCTTCATTACTTCAGCTGGGCAGTCCCATAACTGTTGGTATTCCTCAGGTTTCTGTAGTTCTCATCAGCTGACCCTTCCAAATACCGTCCCTACCTCACTACCCCCAACCTTCATATCTCTCTCCAGCCACCCATTCCAATCCATCCTGTCTCCAAAACTGAATTTCTCATCTTGTTTTTCCACCTACCTTCTCTGTCACCAGTGGGTATATCTACACTGCAAAAAAAAAAAAAAAAAAAAAAAAAATCATGTAGCAGTGAGTTTCAGAGCCCCAGTCACCTGACAGCACTAAAAATAGCCATGTAGATGTTCCTGCCTGAACTCTGGGACCCAGTGAGGGTGGGGCTGAGGCTCCAGCCTGAGTAGGAACATTTACATTGCTATATTTAGCCCTGTAGCAGGAGCCCCAGGAGCCCTAGTCAGTTGATCCAGGCTCTGAGACTCTCTCTGCTGTATTTTTTGCAGTGTAGGCATACCCAACTCTACTTGTTTCTCATCTTCCACTGCATCCTTTCCTTATGTCCTGGCCTTTTTGCTCTCTCTTCTCTTCTTTAGTCTTGGCCAGGCCTGCTCAATACATCAATCTTACTACAGTCTACACTGTGATTCTTTCTGTTCTACTTTTCTATACTGACTTCCCCACATGTTGCTGCTGCTCTCAACTAGTCTAGTCAAAATGCCTCTGCTAAAGCCACACTCCCCTACTGTCAAGCCAACCATGCTCTTCCTCCTTTGAATCCCTCCCTGGGATTTCTGCACATGATGTTTGAGCTCTTTGATTTTACCTGGGAAGTCAGGACTTCCCAGGTAAACTCCTGTATCAGAACTGTTGCCCCGGGTTTGGTTTTCTTGCCCGTTACACCACATTCTTTGGAACAGGAAGTTTGGCTTATAATACCCTTACATCACCACGTGAACAAAGCATGAGTCTCATTTTAGTACATTCTTATAGCTAAGGATTAAGGAATTATTGTTCTGCTTGTTTAAAATCTTAGGGTTAAGAAATCAGTTTGTTTGAGCACCTGTACAGGTGTTTCAGCCTGCCTTTAATGAATTGACTGTGAAATTTCCCATGGTGTTTCTCAGCCCTGAGATGAAATTTTTGGCTTGATGTCTCTGCCTGACTGAGCAGAAATCCTACTGTTTAGATTTCAGTAGGTATGCAGGAGTTGGCACAGGTGTAACTAAAACTGTGGGCTTTGTAGAGGTGTGTAAGTGACAAGTATAAGGCAGTCCAGTTAGGTGGCCACTGGGGACAAGATGGGAGAGGGTCCCAAGCTGGGAGTAGCATAGAAAGCATTTAAGATGGGGTGTGAGTAGACAGGAAAAGGCTTTAATTTCTGTCATCTTACAACCTCTTGATGCTTAACTTACACTAACTTGACTCCCTTACATTCACTTACACCTCTTCTCCGGTAGGCCTTAGGCCAGAATGAGCACTAGTGCATCAGGAATGATGGAGGAGGGTTTGTTTAAGAAAGCGGTATTACTAGGAGAGCATAAGGTGTAGTCAGAATTTCTTATTAATGCAGGGAAATGCTACGGTCCAGGTAAACTCTCATATGAGCTACCTGCCTGCGGACTGTTTCCCTACGTGTTGGCCAGTTATTCCACTGCCCATGGGTATTTAATATTTATCAAGTGATAGTCCCTTCCAGTCAAGGATTGCAAAGCACTTCATGAATATCAACAGTCACACCTTACAATACCCCTCTGACATAGGTGGCATGGGGAAGTGCTGTTACATTTACTTTACAAAAGGAAAAACTGAACAGTAAGGTTACATGTCTTAAGGTCTCACTGCAAGAAGGTTCAGAGTCAGGCATAGACTATTTCATTCTGTTTGTTTTATCCACCAGACAATGCTAGCTCTCTAGGATCTGCACATGCAATTCTAGTGGTGCACAGAGGGGGACACAGCATTTGCATTTGGATGTACATGTATGGCAGCGTGCAAATGTTAGAGCATGTGTTCAAAAGTCAACTAAACTCATTACGGCCCACTGGCTTTTTTAAAAAAAGCTAGGGAAACAATGCAAAGACATGCAGGAATTCAAAATTAAGGATGAGATTTTTACACTTCTCAGAGTGCAGAAATTCACCGAGATGGGTTCCTAGAGCAACTGTACTTGACCAAATTCTAAATATGTTAATGGATTAAAGTTAACCCAATCCACAGTGATTAGGTGGAAGGGTGGAACTCTGATGGCTTGGGGACTGGTGACTGAATATAGAACACTTCATCTCACTAGCTGCTGTGGGAGCCATAACCAAGTTTTCCAGGTCAAATTCTGCTGTTGTAACAATGCCAATCTATAGTACCCCAGTGCAGTGGTTTTCAAACTTTTTTTCTGGCGACTCAGTTGAAGAAAATTGTTGATGTCCATGACCCAACGGAGCTGGGAATGAGGGGTTCAGGGTGGGAGAGGGGGCTCTGGGCTGGGGCAGAGAATTGGGGTACAGGAGGGCGTCAGGGCTCTGGGCTGAGGGTGCAGGCTCTGAGGTGGGGCTGGGGATGAGGGGTTTGAGGTACAGGATGGGGCTCTGGGTTTTGGGGGGCAGGGGTTGGGGTGTGGACTTAGCTCCGGCGGCTCCCGGTCAGCGGTGCAGTAGGGGTGCTAAGGCAGGCTTCCTGCCTGTCCTGGCACTGCGGACCGCGCTGCACCTCGGAAGCGGCCAGCAGCAGGTCCGGCTCCTGGGCGGAGGCGCACAAGTAGTTCTGTGCAGCTCTTGCCCCAGATCCCATTGGCCGGTATCTGGCCAATGGGAGTGCAGAGTGGGTGCTCGGGGCGGGGGCAGCACATGGAGCCCCGTGCCCCCCTGCCTAGGAGCTGGACCTGCTGCTGGCCACTTCCGGGGTGCAGCGCGGTGGCTGAACAGGTACGGACTAACCTGCCCTAGCCAGGCAGCATTGCCTCTGGGACTTTTAACGTCCCGGTCAGTGGTGCTGACCAGAGTCGCCGTGACCCAGTGCTTTACATTCCGCGACCCAATAGTGGGGTCGTGACCCGAAGTTTGAATACCACTGCCCTAGAGTATTCACTGGGCTCCTGCCTCCTCTGTGTGTAAAAGTTCAACCTTAAAGCTGCACTAATTTTTAATAGCTTATTGCAGGTGAGGGTTTTGTTAAATAAAACACCAATTCATACTTGTAACATGCTTTACTGTAATTTGTGATTATAAATCTGCTGTTTCCAATAAAACATGATTAAATAAGCAAAAAATAAGTTAATTCACAATACACTTAGAGTATTTCACATGGCTTGAATGACTAGCAGGTTACAATAGGAGTTCATTTAAGACTTTAAAATAATATGCATAAAATATATTCACCCCCTATTTATCAAACATAGCAAGAGTCAAGATGCCCAACAACCTACACGAATGCATTTTTGGTTACAGTCCCCTTGTACACAAGACCAGTGGAATGCTAGGGCAATTATATATTTTACAAGAGCACTAAGCAAGCCAGACATACAATACGTGCCCGAAGCTGCCTTGGAAGTATGAGCTTTTAGTGTAAGAATCAATACATCAAACTACAAATGAAAAGCGACAGCATGCTTGCTAAAGTACACGTGTAGTACATTTAGTAGGACCAAGCCGCCACGTCACTGAGCCTTCCTTCAGTTTCAAACAACAAACATGTTTTCAACTAAATATAGTGCAAATCAAATATTCAGGAGCAAAAAGACAGACTCTGCCATTATACACACACACTTTTATGGTCTATTGTAATTCTTCCCCCACCAACCAGCACACACGACTGGGCAGCTGCACTTAGGTTTTGATATTGAAAGGTGCACGACGCAGCGAGTGTAGCGCCACCAGGCAACAGCCACGAAGCAATGCGCTGATGTTATAGATCGGATCCGTTCCACCTCGCTGAGTGCTGAATGCCCACATTACTGTTGGTACAATGGGGGCTGCTACAGCCAAAAGATCAACAAGGAAACTGCTGCTCCAGTACCTTTTCGTGATGCCTGCCTGGGAGACTGTAATGACATTTCTGAATGTTTTATCATGAGAGGCTGTAAAGTCAAGTTCCTTCATAACACGGTTTTCACTAACGCTCCCATCCCCCTTGCTACCTGGAGACTCCATGGGAGACAAAAGGATGGCAGAGTTTGGATCACTTGGATTTAAGTCCAGTAGCAAAGCAGATTCACTGAAGCATCCAGCAGGAAATCCATCCAATCCCTTTAAGGCAGCAAATGGGCTCATGGAACTGATACGTTGTGATCTGAATATGTTCTGAACGAGCTGCTCCACATCCGGGCTGTATGGCACCATATCAGTCTGAATGGCCTGTTCCATCGTCATGCTGTTGTCGCTCTCCTCCTCCGCCTGTGAGGATGTTACTTTTTCAGCACAGACCCTTTCAAGTGCATTTTGGTTTAGGGCAGCAGGCCCAGTACTGGAAGTGAAGAGGGCTGGATCACCAGATTCAGGTGTAGCGGCCAGAATAATTTCTTCAAAAAAGTCAGTCCCATTAGCCATATCATCATTGAGCACCAGCCTGCTGTCCTCCATGGTTTGGTCCTCCATAACTAGGCTGCCCACCATTTTGGAATATATTGTACTTGGACCTAAAGACTTACCAGGTGACTCACATGTATACTCTATACACTGCTCATCCCTCAGAGAGCCACTCTGAGCCACCTCCATGCTCTGAAGCAAGGACTCCAGTTTCTTGTTTTGGATATTTATGTCTATGAAATACTTCTGAATCCCTTTGTCTTTCTCAGCCAAGCTGTTTTTCATGGTTTCAATAACCTGCTTAAGTTGTTTGATCTCCTTTCTTGCTTCTTTCAAGGCCAACTGTGCTTCCACTCGATGACACTCCTCTTCAATCCAGTCTTCCCTCATGCGAGCCAGCTGCGACTTGAGCTCTTCTATTTCTGTTTCCCTGTGGCAAAAGCAAAATCACTGTCAAACTTCTGTTCTTTGGTCAATTAAAGCATTCAGAGAAGTTCCATTACATGGGGATGGTGAGGATGTAAAGATGCTGCAAAAAGTTGGACCAATACCCCTATGCACATAATACAGTTTCACAGTGGACTGGCAGAGGTATAACATAAGTACAATGGATGGCAAGGTAAGTTGGTCCACTGCTAAGCAGATTCACTGACCTAACCACACGTCAGGCCTACACAGCAAGTTCCAGAGGCAGCATGATCTATGCCACGCCTTTGTTTGTATGCCACCCCCTGCATAGTCCCTCTGTGCAAAGGTACCATGATTTAGACCCAAACCATAAACCTCTCAATTAAAGAAATATATCTTGTTGTGTAATGTAAGTGGTTGCTCTTCTGCCGAACATCACTACATAGTTTTATTGTGAGTAAAACAAACCAAAACACAACCAGACAGGATCTCCTGTCAAAGAGTTTTTGCTGTGGGAGGGAGAGACTTTTTCTGTTACAAAGAAGTTTAGAACAAGACAAGATATTGTGCAGTAACTTCTCACATTTGCAGAAATACACTCTTTGGGCATGACTGAAGTTGACAACTGATTGAGCCACTTGCAAAGCTAGTCCCTGAAAACACAGTTACAAGTCTGAAGGCATCAACAGTTGCATGGGCAAAAGTTATTGGTGCAATATCAGACTGACTTAAAAAATATCCCTTCAAAATATTTATAAAGCAGTCCAGGCTCAAAGGAGATCACTGATTCCTTTCCAAAAGTTAACTATACTGTATGCATTCATGGAACGGGTTATGAAACCTGCAATGTCTGTAAACAATTTAATTTAATCAGATACAGACAAATTCTAAGCTCCTTAGTCAAAACTCACTTCAGTCAAGAAGGGAGTAGGAACTTCAGGATTTTTTCCCTAGTGGAAACTGCTGAATAAATCTCATCTCTCCCTAAATTATTTTTCTGGGAGACGATGTACCTTTCTTGAAGTCTGCTCTCAGATTCCTTCAGTTTTGTTTTTAGGTGTCTCACTGTAACTTCTTTCTGCTGCAGTGGGGTCAAATACTGCTCTGGATGTGGTGCTTTAATGCCATGATTCTCCCCACAAGAAGTATATCTCACCGACCGTCTGAAACAAAAATGCCCAGTGTTATTCCTGCAACTCTGTACCTTCCTAGGTAGGATGGATTCCACACCAAACCTGATTGGCACAAAGTTGATTTTACAGTGGACTCAATTTGGGTATCTCACAGTAAACATGAGTGACTTAGTCTGGTAAATCATAGTGCTTGAGGCATTTGTCAGTGACTTCAATAAGAATTTTGCTATTTACTGTACTTGGATTCAGTGCGATTATACCAGACTAGACTTGACTTTCAAATACCCAGACATTCTCTAACTTAAAATAGGGTAAAGCTTTCTACAAGTGTGCAGTAAGGTCACTGGCAGAGATGTCTGACACTAATATAGACAAGGCAGCATACTATGATGTTGTTAGGAATTCAGCAGGAAGCAGACTGTTAATTGAGTAGATCGTATTCGTTGAAAGGATATTACAATAGCTACAGCTTGTGGATGAGTTACTAGGAGGAAGCCAGTTCAGACTGTGTGTGGCTATATGTACTTGCACACCCTGAAGGCTACATCACAAAATGGACTTAGAGTTGCACTGTCTAATGTTTACATGCCCTGCCACCTCGTGGCATCCACAGTCCTAAGTTAGGCTCCCTATACCATGCATGGGGAGAGTTTGATGCCTAAGAGCCACAAAAGCCAGCAGGCTGAGCTGGGAGCCCCTTCAGTTAGACAATAGGAAATACAGAGGGAGAGGGATGGGGCCTAAAAGGGAGTTAGATGTCTAGGTCTGGGCCAAAGAGAGGCACTGATCTTTGCTCAGGTTTCACAGGTGCGAACCCTCTCCTTGAGTTAGGTGCCTAAACCCTTTCTTGTAAAAAAAAAAAAAAAAAACAATGGTGGTGTCTGTGCAACCTTTAGCCCTGTGGTAAGAATACTCAACCAGAATGAGAGACCCTCAGATTCAAATCCCTCCCTCTGCCTGAGAAGGAGCACGGGTTTGAACTTGGGTCTCCCACCTCTCAGGGGAGTGCCCTAATCACTGGGTTATGGAGTCACTCACGCTCTGGCCCAATGGATTTATTTAAATAACAAGACAGACTGAGAAACCCACCCCAGAATATCCCATAACACAACATTAGGCATTGCGTCTCTAAGTCTATTTTGTGATCTAGCCTTCAGTCTGCACAGGTACGCATAACCACACACAGTCTGAACTGGCTTCCTCCTAAAGTAACTCATCCACTAGGATATTGTAATATCCTTTCAACTAATGCTATCTACCAGATTAGGCTTTGCAGGAGAGAGAGGTGGGGGAACACTAAGTTTGAGGGTAGTGCTGAGGCTTAGGGTGATCTAGGTGCCCAGGCAGCAGGACTTAGATGGCCGTGCACCTGCCCAGTGGGAGAAATGAAGGCTCCGAGGGGACTTTAATGAGCAGAAACGTAAGTGCTGGGGGAATGCAAGTGTCTACAGGCAGAAGCCGAACAGGCATGTTTCAAGATCTAATTTTTAATTTAGCCACTTAAAATGTCAGTCAGGTACCTAAATCCCTTTGTGGATCTAGCCTTGAGTAGACATTAACTTCTGCTTCCACTCCACACTCAACTTCCTCTTTAGTCAATGGGAGTTAGTGTGTGTGAAGCAAGAGCAAAGAGCACTAAACCACGTACTACTACATGAAAGCATCAGACTTGGATGTGAAATCTGGCTGATACAGCCCTTAGGCTAGTGGAGACCATATATCTTGTGACATTGAGGTGATCAAGTTTCCATGGTGGCAAGAAAGTAGGATGGAGTGCGTTCCTGACTAACCCTTTACCAATACCACAGTCCCTGCCTGTAAATCTACACAGTGGCACTGAGGTGCAAGATGTTTTATTCTCCAGTCAGAGGACTGATCCCACAGTACAGAATGGTGAGGATAAGATAACAGAATTAAAACTGGGAGAAAGGAACAAGCACTTGCCTCATAACTGGGCTGCTATCACTTCCCTTGTATGAACCTGAGTTACTGCTACTGGCTGAAGAAGCCCCATAATTCTGATTGATGTTAACAGGACTCAGCTGATTTCTGCACAGTACTGACAATAGGTCCTTCTCACGAGAAGTAGGCGGACTGGCTCCAGACTTGTATGATGAAGATCCATTATTCCGTCCATGAGGGCCACGACTGAAGGCAAACCAAAATGAGTAAGGTTTGTTGGGTTATACTGCACCATGCAACTCACAGCATGTCCTGCTATAAGGTCACCCCATGATACTCTATAAAATAAATCAGAGCAGCTGGGGAGTAGAAGGTCTGAGGGGGGGAGGGATAGCTCCGTGCTTTGAGCATTGGCCTGCTTAAACCCAGGGTTGTGAGTTCAGTCCTTGAGGGGGCCACCTAGGAATCTGGGGCAAAATCAGTATTTGGTCCTGCTAGTGAAGGCAGGGGGCTGGATTCAATTACCTTTCAGAGTCCCTTCCAGTTCTATGAGATAGGTATATCTCCATATATTTTTACTCTGGAGCTGGAGGGGTAAATTCCAGCTCGAGACATGCCCTCACTAGCTTTGATCAAGCTAGCACATTAAAAATAGTAGCGTAGCCATGGGGATGGTTGGTGGTGGGTTGGACTAGCCTCCTGGATACATACCTAGGATCTCAGGTAAGATTGTACCTGGAGCAGCTAGCCCATTGTCTCACCACACCTACACTGCTGTTTTTAGCACACGTACATGTACCTGAGATGAAAATTACACTTCCAGTTGCAGTTTAGACATGCCTTTATCATCTCCAGGTACCATGTATCTTTCACTGACCATGAAGCAGTTAGTCAGAATCAGATGGTTTAGAGAAAATTACAAGATCTATCTTTCTATACTTAGGTTTCTGATTCCACCCTACTCTCCTCATTCCCACTACACCCATCTAAGTTAGCAAGCTGCACATTTAAGTTTTCTGGTCTACACTCAAGTAATTAGAAGACTGCAGTCTAATTTGGTATTTACCAAGAGACTTCCTCAGTCAGGCTTGTAGCAGGACCCCTGTCCTTGGGGGCAAATTAAGGCTTGTAGCAAGACTTCTTGATCCTTAGCAAGTGGCCTGAGAGGTCATAGTGGCCAGTAAAAAGAAGTTTTGCTTGAAGCACTGTTCCTTTGCCTTTTCGGCATAGTGTACTTCAAACAGTCACTGCCAACTATGGATGTACTTAGATATGGTCTGAACCTGACTGAGGGAATGCTGAAATAGCTCAGTACCTGGAGAGCTTCAAGACAACACAGCTGCTTCCTCCAAGTCTTCCTCCAAGGACAGTCCATGTCCCTCCCCAGTCTTAATAAAACATTCTGAACTATTCACTAGTTGCGCTTGAAAACAACTCCGATCAGTGCTGGACAATACCCAGGCATCTGGCAAGGACCTGTGACATTCTGGAAACTCTTTATAAAGTTACATTTTAGTCTGTAAACACTTCTAGCTACTTTCATGAAATGTCACTACCACTCTCCCACATGGAAGCTGTTCCTCTAAATTGTAACAAACAGTGAAAACGTATTTCCAAAGAAATGGAAAAGAAGAAATCCAGCCAGAAAATGAGGAGGGTACTACACATCATTGAAAATACTACAGAACTCATGAAGCAAAAATCCTTTCCTTTTAAAACTGTCTGACCTGGTTCTCTCCCTCTTCTGCAAATGAACACTTTATATGGAACAGATGGTTGCGTGGTGGTGCTGCAAGCCAGCATGGCAGTGCTGTGGTTTGTGTGACTTCATAAGCAGCTTACAATAAAATGCAGGAGTGTGGTTATGACGTCACTGAAATGCTACAGAATTAAATGTGACACAATTAAGTCCAACTGCTCTTTTTTTTTTTTTTTTTAATTCTTAACACAGCAAAGGCAAACATTTTAAAACAATTAAAAGTGAAAGGAAAAGACTATTTAAATTTTCTTTGCTCACAACTATTTCTAATGTGTTGATTTATTTATTTATTTATTGCAAGCCAGAATCTGCACAGTTCCTGACTGTCCCAAGAGCTGCATTTGAAGGACTGTTATCATGACTTCAGGGCAAATTAAGACTGGTGTCTTGCGTGGAATATTTAAAGCTACAACAAGAGGTCATGCTGCTAGTAAGAAATAAAGTAGGTTTAGGATTTAATCATGTAGTTATTACACTTGAGTTAAACACAAAACCCCACTGTTGCAGCAGCTACCTATTCTCCTTAAATACAGCATGAACAGAGCTAAACTGTTGTTTATTTGCATACCAATACCAAGACAGAGATCAGATTCTCGTTCAGTTAGGCATTATGCTACCAATCCCTGCATGCTGGGTATGTTATGATCATGGATGAGCTCAGGTGACTTGAAAATATGAGAATCATGCTGTCCCTCCACTCTCCCTGCCAGCTTCAGTCTTGTGATTCCACAAAGAGCAGGGATTTTGTCTTGTCAATTTCAACCCTCCCTGACTGCTCAAAGACTGTAAGCAGCAGGGATTGTGTAGGCACAGCACAATGTGCATATGTCTAGAGCCCTGCAAATCTGCAGATATCCATAGACCATGTTTGCAGACTGCGGATTGGATGTGGATACAAATTTTGTCTAGGTTTGTATCTGACATGTGACGTGGAGGCAACTTACAGAAATATTTCATCAAAGGCATTTTTAATACATACCTTTCAAGACCAGGTATTTTATACCTATTAATACAAAGGAGTGGAACTTGATATTTAGCAACAGGAATTAAAGACACAAGCATCAACATTTTTCCTTCAACAAATGATGTTATGATGACCCTGCAAGGCATGTGGTGAGCTGACAATTTGTCACAGCAGGAAAACAAAGTGATGTGACCAGGTTAAGGTCAATTGGTTTGAATGGTTACACTTAACTAAGCACACACCCAGCTGTTTCCCCTTCTTTCTATGTTAAACATTTTTTTTTCATGTAGCTGACAGGATCTCAAAGGTATGTCATGAATGAACAGAGCTGTCGTTGGTCACATGATCCTACTGTATCACAGTTTATATTCTCCAAATACATCACATTTGTTCTCTCCTAGATCACAGATTCTAAGCCACATCAGTACTATCGGAGAACGCACTGTAGTCCAAATTGTTTTAAAAGGTATAACAGTGGTGGATAAGCCTGGCCTTCCACTAAGCAACACTTATAGTATAAGATAAATTGCATTGCTTACTTGCGAGAAAAAGAGGCTCTTTTGCTCCCAGCAGCAGACATATGAACTTCAGGAGCTGAAATGCTGCCTGTGCTGCTTGAAGAGCTAAAATCAGCTTCACTCCCTGGAAAGGAAAAGGGAAGAGTAAAAACATGATGGAAATTCTAACTCAAGGACTGATATACTGTTTTTAAAAGTGACGATGAATCATAACCATCCTTCCCCTGCCCGTCCCATGTGAACTTTAAAAGTCAGCCTGTGTTTTCAAACACACCCTCTAGGAGAAATTGTGGATATATTCCAGACTTTCAACAGCTCCCTCAAAACAGACACTTCAACAACAATAGAACACAACAGAACATTACAACCTCTTTTCTGTGTAAGTAACTTTAGAAGCAGGCTATAAACATTTGTGTGGAAACACAGCTACCTGAGTGGGGCTGCTGACCATTCTTTCAACTGCACAGTCATACTACGCAAACAACTGGTGTTGGATTCTCCACACTTTAAACAGGAAAATATTATTTATCTGGGGGACAGGGGATCCACTTATCAGCTGATCTGTTTCTGATATCCACATACAGGCTTTAATCTGACACAGAGAAATAGTAAGGTACCTCTAAACAGTTTTACAGTAATCTAATAACAATGCCTGGCTCTAGGCTGCTTCTTTGGTATTAAGCCATACGATCTGATTACTAACTTTCTATGATTTACAGCTTTCATTTTCCAGACTCTGTTATTTAAAGGCACATGGCACCCATTTTCCGAGCCCAGAAGTATGACAGTTCACTAGGTAAGAAGCTCTTATCGCCTGAAAAATACTTGGCGATTTTTTTCAGGCTCGTCAGATCCAAACCCAGTGCTGCAAACAGCCATGGAGGACTCCTGTCTCATGCTGAGAAAGAGGGACGATCATTGAGTTATCTTAAGTGCCTATACACAAATGCAAGAAGCCTGGGAAACAAGCAGGGAGAACTGGAAGTCCTGGCACAGTCAGGGAACTATGATGTGATTGGAATAACAGAAACTTGGTGGGATAACTCACATGACTGGAGTACTGTCATGGATGGATATAAACTGTTCAGGAAGGACAGGCAGGGCAGAAAAGGTGGGGGAGTTGCGTTGTATGTAAGAGAGGAGTATGACTGCTCAGAGCTCCAGTATGATACTGCAGAAAAACCTGAGAGTCTCTGGATAAAGTTGAGAAGTGTGAGCAACAAGGGTGATGTCGTGGTTGGAGTCTGCTATAGACCACCAGACCAGGGGGATGAGGTGGACGAGGCTTTCTTCTGGCAACTAGCAGAAGTTGCTAGATCACAGGCCCTGGTTCTCATGGGAGACTTTAATCACCCTGATATCTGCTGGGAGAGCAATACAGCGGTGCACAGGCAATCCAGGAAATTTTTGGAAAGCGTAGGGGACAATTTCCTGGTGCAAGTGCTGGAGGAACCAACTAGGGGCAAAGCTTTTCTTGACCTGCTGCTCACAAACAGGGAAGAACTAGTAGGGGAAGCAAAAGTGGATGGGAACCTGGGAGGCAGTGACCATGAGATGGTCGAGTTCAGGATCCTGACACAAGGAAGAAAGGAGAGCAGCAGAATACGGACCCTGGACTTCAGAAAAGCAGACTTTGACTCCCTCAGGGAACAGATGGGCAGGATCCCCTGGGAGAATAACATGAAGGGCAAAGGGGTCCAGGAGAGCTGGCTGTATTTTAAAGAATCCTTATTGAGGTTGCAGGAACAAACCATCCCGATGTGTAGAAAGAATAGTAAATATGGCAGGCGACCAGCTTGGCTAAACAGTGAAATCCTTGCTGATCTTAAATGCAAAAAAGAGGCTTATAAGAAGTGGAAGATTGGACAAATGACCAGGGAGGAGTATAAAAATATTGCTCAGGCGTGCAGGAGTGAAATCAGGAAGGCCAAATCACACTTGGAGTTGCAGTTAGCAAGAGATGTTAAGAGTAACAAGAAAGGTTTCTTCAGGTATGTTAGCAACAAGAAGAAAATCAAGGAAAGTGTGGGCCCCTTACTGAATGAGGGAGGCAACCTAGTGACCGACGATGTGGAAAAAGCTAATGTACTCAATGATTTTTTTGCCTCTGTCTTCACGCACAAGGTCAGCTCCCAGATTGCTGCACTGGGCAGTACAGCATGGGGAGAAGGTGACCAGCCCTCTGTGGAGAAAGAAGTGGTTCGGGACTATTTAGAAAAACTGGACGTGCACAAGTCCATGGGGCCGGATGCGCTGCATCCGAGGGTGCTAAAGGAGTTGGCGGGTGAGATTGCAGAGCCATTAGCCATTATTTTTGAAAACTCATGGCGATCGGGGGAGGTCCCAGATGACTGGAAAAAGGCTAATGTAGTGCCCATCTTTAAAAAAGGGAAGAAGGAGGATCCGGGGAACTACAGGCCAGTCAGCCTCACCTCAGTCCCTGGAAAAATTATGGAGCAGGTCCTCAAGGAATCAATTATGAAACATTTAGAGGAGAGGAAAGTGATCAGGAACAGTCAGCATGGATTCACGAAGGGGAAGTCGTGCCTGACTAACCTAATTGCCTTCTATGATGAGATAACTGGCTCTGTGGATGAGGGGAAAGCAGTGGATGTGTTATTTCTTGACTTTAGCAAAGCTTTTGATACGGTCTCCCACAGTATTCTTGCCACCAAGTTAAAGAAGTATGGGCTGGATGAATGGACTGTAAGGTGGATAGAAAGCTGGCTAGATCGTCGGGCTCAACGGGTAGTGATCAATGGCTCCATGTCTAGTTGGCAGCCGGTTTCAAGTGGAGTGCCCCAAGGGTCGGTCCTGGGGCCGGTTTTGTTTAATATCTTTATTAATGATCTGGAGGATGGTGTGGACTGCACTCTCAGCAAGTTTGCAGATGACACTAAACTAGGAGGCGTGGTAGATACACTAGAGGGTAGGGATCGGATACAGAGGGACCTAGACAAATTAGAGGATTGGGCAGAAAAAAACCTGATGAGGTTCAACAAGGACAAGTGCAGAGTCCTGCACTTAGGACGGAAGAATCCCATGCACTGCTACAGACTAGGGACCGAATGGCTAGGTAGCAGTTCTGCTGAAAAGGACCTAGGGGTCACAGTGGACGAGAAGCTGGATATGAGTCAACAGTGTGCTCTTGTTGCCAAGAAGGCTAACGGCATTTTGGGCTGTATAAGTAGGGGCATTGCCAGCAGATCGAGGAACGTGATCGTTCCCCTTTATTCGACATTGGTGAGGCCTCATCTGGAATACTGTGTCCAGTTTTGGGCCCCACACTACAAGAAGGATGTGGAAAAATTGGAAAGAGTCCAGCGGAGGGCAACAAAAATGATTAGGGGTCTGGAGCACATGACTTATGAGGAGAGGCTGAGAGAACTGGGATTGTTTAGTCTCCAGAAGAGAAGAATGAGGGGGGATTTGATAGCAGCCTTCAACTACCTGAAGGGGGGTTCCAAAGAGGATGGAGCTCGGCTGTTCTCAGTGGTGGCAGATGACAGAACAAGGAGCAATGGTCTCAAGTTGCAGTGGGGGAGGTCCAGGTTGGATATCAGGAAAAACTATTTCACTAGGAGGGTGGTGAAACACTGGAATGCGTTACCTAGGGAGGTGGTGGAGTCTCCTTCCTTGGAGGTTTTTAAGGCCCGGCTTGACAAAGCCCTGGCTGGGATGATTTAGCTGGGAATTGGTCCTGCTTTGAGCAGGGGGTTGGACTAGATGACCTCTTGAGGTCCCTTCCAACTCTGATATTCTATGATTCTATGATTCTATGAAAAAAAGATGCCAATGTGCGAGCTCCATGGGAGAGGATGGAAATAAGCTTCCAACTTGCTTTAATAATAGCTTATCAGCCAGAAGAAAAATTACTATGTACATCATGTCTTTCATCGCTGGATCCCAAAGCACTTTGCAACCATTAATTAATCCCTGCAAAAACTCATCAATTATATCCAAGTTACAAATGGGTAAATGGAAGCAGGAAGAGGTGAGTCATCCAAGGTCATGTAGCAAGTCAGTGGAGGAACTGGAAGTGTGCATGTTGAACCTTCCCATGCCAGCTTGGCAGCTACACCGGGGAGGGGAATTCAGCTCTTGAGGGGAGGAGAAAGGATGGATAAAGTAGTGGTGCACTGCCCTCCTCCACAGGAGTTCTCTACAGGAAGACAGCTTTAAATTGTGGCTTAGGCTCAAAGGAAACCTGATGGTTGAGGCTTCTCTGGGGGATATGCTGAATCAATTATCCCCTCGCCACATCCCCTCTCCAGCCAGCACCATCCACTTCTCTAGCTATGGTGGCTGATTGAAAACCTCCCAGCAAGTGAGGGCTGGGGGCACAGTGTGGCTAGGCTGTTTCCACTTCCAGAGCCCAGCACTGTGACTAATGCTAGTGTTTCCTGAGGTTGAACCCTGCCCTTTATTTTTGAATCTTGGAGTTCTCAGGCTCATTAAGTCTTTCATAAAGCAAGTGGGCAGCTCAGAACATCTTCCACTGCTCCCAAGTGCTCGACACTGGAAAATTACATTGTGTCAGCACACGTTAGCTGACACGATATTAAACAGGCTGCTGCACTTGACATGGACCGGTCTGTTTAACATCGTGTCAGCTGGTTGGGGCTGTAGCAGACTTAGGTTCCCAATGGCTGCAGTTCGCCGCTCCAGACCAATGGGGGCAGTGGGACGCGGCGGCCAGTATGTCCTTCAGCCTGCGCCGCTTCCTGCGGCTCCCATTGGCCTGGAGCGGTGAACCGCGGCCACTGGAAGCTGCGATCGCCCGAACCTGCAGACGCAGCAGGTAAATAAACCGGCCCAACCCACCAGGGGCTTTCCCTGAACAAGCGGCGGCCCTAGTTTGAGAACCACTGGTGTAGAGGACATGGCGGGCCACAGCAGGACATTGTTGGCTGCTGCAGCTATGTAGCAATAGGGCAGTCTGGGGAGACAGCTGTTGCTTGGACTTAGACAAGCCCCCTGGGTGCCTCTCTAGCGTCTGGAGCAGCACAGGAAGGGAAGGCGCAATGGTGGCTTAAAGCTACCCTCACATTCCTGGGCTGCAAGTTCTGGGCTCTGCCTCGAATACGCACAGCACAGACCCTCACACCTCTGTCTGATAAGTCTATGAACTCATTTTGTTGACCTCAAAACACAAATTTACAGCCCAATTCTTAAAAAGTGATTCTAGAAAAATGGCATCACGAGGCTCCAGTTCTATTGCCGCTAACTGGTTCCATATCAAATACACTCAGTTTACATGTAAAAGATGTTTTTTCTAACTGCCATCTCTGCAAACACAACCAGTAATACAGATTCCACAAGCCAAATTAGAGCCTCAACAACTTGCTCAGCTTAACCACACAGAAAAAAAATGGAAAGGTGGAGGATTGTGGAGAGGAAAAACAACACTGCTTTCTTGTACTAAAGTGTTTACAGACTGAATCCACCTACATATGCCACTGAGTCCATCCTTGGGGATGCAAAGTAACTAAAAATGGAATATAATGCTTAAAGCAACAATAGTGTTTTCCCTATAAACAAAACATTCCTGTATTCCATTCCTGTATAATATATAGAATCATTTTGTTTTAAATATTTAGGAGATAACATCTATGTATATAAATTACAAATATAAGTTTACAAACAAGACTAGGGCAGGTAAACACATTATGAATATTCCATACCTATACTATGCTCCGGCCCCAAACAGGAAGTCGGTGGCTTTCTAAAGTGAAGTAAAGTATTGGCTTTTATGCAGACAGATACAGCCTTAGACGAGGGAAGTCTATGATTAAGTAGACCACATCATAATCAGATCTTGTTATTGAGAGTATTCCAAGGAAGCAAAGCTTAATAATACCCTCCTTCTGAACCGATTCACTTGGAGTAAAGTACTGTGAAGGGCTGCCAAACCAGGCATCGCAGATAAGGCTAAGCAGATACTGAAAATGTAACCATCTCCAATTCTGGGATCTCGAAAAGAGAACTGTACTAAACTTGGGGCTGGGGCTGTTTCCACTGATCAAGAGTTCTATGGCCTCAATTCTGCAGACACTTATATCCATGCTTAACTTTGAGCATGTGTATTTACAGGATCTTTCACAGCTTCTTTTATATTAAAGGTATCAAACTTGCTGGTGTTTCTAAGCATGACAGACTCAACATTCAGGCTAGAACTCTCTGTAACCCAAGCTCACTCATGCCATTGAGACTTTTAAAAAAATATTTTCTCCACTTGTCATGCATCTTTGCCTAAAGCAATAAGGCCACTATGTGTTCAAGCACAGCCATTAATATGCACTTACCCCGGTAAGTATTCCAGCTGACAGAAATGATAACAGAACAAAAGGTGAAGTGACTTGCCAAAGGCTCAAAGCAACTCAATGGTAGAGCTAGGATTAGTACTCAGGCTCTCCTAATTCCCAAGCCTGTGCCCATTTGCCAGGCTACACTGCTTTGGGAGTATTTATAAGAGTCTATAAAAGATACACTTTTGGCTCACAGATCTGAACAGCAAAATGGCCTCAAAAGCCACACTAAATGTGGAAGCAGTTTAAATCTCTCAAGTATTATATGTTCTTCTGTCCTCATAGCATTAGACCTACCCTGAGATTTCTTTATTTTAGATGACAGTCACCTCTTTTTTTACTGTAAAACAAGTCAAATGCTGCATACATCATGCCTCACACATTTCTCATTTGAAATTCATTCAAAAACATATTTTTCCCCATGCCCTAGCCACTGGTGAATCTGATCACCTGCTTACATACTGGTTGTCAATGGACAGCATAGCATGCTCTTATACAACACTTGTGCCACATATATCCCACAGGATGCTGGAAAGTCCATTGCTATGGTTTCCAACTGTCTAGCAAAGGGCTCCCAAGTAGCAGCATGTGGAGCAGTGCACAGCCCCAGTGCACAGGGAATCACAGTGCTTTACAACAGATGGTGCTCTGCAGTAGTATGGTATAATTGTGGCCAACAAATTACTAAGAAGTTTTCCAAAATTTGTTTTTAATACACCAAACAGTGATAGTTTTATGTCTTGACTGACTCTATAAGAAGTAATGTCTAGAAGGCTGGAAGTCAAATTTGTGTTCTAATCTGGGCTCTACCAGTGACTGGCTGGGTGGCTGTGGACAAGTTACTTAGGCCTGATTTTCCAAAATGCCTCATCACAATTACAGCACAAATTGTGTCACCAATTGTACCTCCTGGTCAATATTGCCTCTAACTGGCAATTGTATACGTTTACCCAACCTGTGCATTCAACTATAGTAATTACACATGCAGTTATGTGCACAGGCAGTTTAGAAAAGTCACAGCTTTAACTTCTGCATCTCAGTTTCCCAAGATGTAAAACTAAGATAATGCCACCAACCTAATACAGTGCTTTGAACATATAACGCATATAGCACTTACTGCTCATTACACCTATATTAGGTTCTCCTATAGTGTCCACCATCATACTATCTAAGCACTGGAATATATAAAACACAGAACAATGTATGTAATATGAATAAATGCACATTATGTATAGGTAGAAGTAATTTACATATAACATATATACAGAAATTATAAATATGGTATACAGAGTAGAGTAACCTACTCTATTGTGCCTAGGTATTATCCATCATCCAGGTACTGTATACTGTCTGTACTCCTGATCTTAGGTACATTAGTGGTCTTAAAGATGTAGCTGGAGCTTGAACAATTAATTTTTTTTTTTTTGTGTAAATCCAGATTGATGCTTGATGCTTCCTGTTTGTTGTTTTATGGTTCATTTTCCTGTTTAAATGATTAATATTAAACACAGAAGGAATAGTTCAAACAAGATTTGCAGCAGGAACTGTGACACCTGATCTATGGGATCGGGTTCTTCAAGGCCAGTATCGCAAGTGTGGAGCTATTACAATTTAACCACCTTTCGTATGTTATTCTTATCACTCCTTCAAGCTGAGATGTAGCTGGGAATATGTATAATCCACACAACTCATTCATATTATGGCTCCATAATACTGAATGCATCACAAACCTTGATGCTGGGTTTTTCTTACAATCATAAAATATAACAGTGCAATAGATAAAACAATACTGACAAAAAAGGCAGGTTGACTTTAAGATGCAAAGCCCTTAATTCTTTGATCTTAGCTGCCTTAATAAAGCATTCAGCTCTAGTATCAATAAAAGGGCCCCAAAACGAAATGCAGTAAATAATTAATAATTAAATGAAACAGTCTCTCTGCAGATAGCTTTATTTAAAGTCCCCAAGGGAGGAGATAGGGCCTGATTGTATAAAAAGGTCCAGTGAAACCATTAGAAGCAGCTAAAGTAGGGAAGAGAGTGTAATTACAGTGGATGCTGCTGGAGGGATTTGGATGTAAAGTTTCAGTAGAATTTATCTTGAAACCTTTTATCGCATAGCTAAATCTGTAATTCTGAGAGCTAATTTTTCACAACAAAGAGTATGTTACTGGTAAATATAAACACAGCACCTCTTCTACCTAATCTAGCACTGGGCTGCTCTGAGTGTCTCTGCAAACACAGGGTTGTGCAAAAATCCATTCACTCAATCCAGAAAGGAACACTGTATCATTAAGATGTAGGGGTGATGGAACATGGGCTAGGAAGAGGTGAGGCCTCTCTCCAAAGCCTCAGGTATCTTTTAGGTAACCCCCTGAAAAATTATTGGCCAGGCAATGAGAGAATGTACTTTCTTGCCAGTGTATACAGTTATCACTAATCTGGACAATTAACAACTCTGTTTGCATATCTCAGATTGAATACAGAGCACCACCTGTGTTTGCTGTAAAACTACTATGTGCTATTAATCAATCATATTCCTTCCTGCAACCAGTAGTCACTAGAAACCTAATTGCTGGTATCTTCTGAGTGTGTGAATTATACTGTACAGTCAGAACTAGGATTTGAGCTTCTGTTTTTCTTAACTGTTGTTTTAATTCATGGATTGCAGAGCGTCCACAAGCAGATGTTAAACCAGGCAAACATTATTTCAAATGGATGATTTTTAATTCTATTTAGTATATACTGAAAGGGTCCCTCACCTGGAATTCTACATGCCCTAAATATTTTTTCTACTCGTATATAACGTTTGAACTGTGCTGACAATAGTTCAGCAAGAGGCCCCATGAAATTTCCCTCCTTAGCCTGGGATAAAACTTTTGTCCCAAGGGAGCATTTGCTCCCCAGGCAGAAATAATTTCGGGAATCTTCTTGTTTACACAAACAAAACTACTCTCATAGACGCAGAGAACGAGGGATGCAGCCTCAGTTGGCCAACAAACATTTTAAGTGCTCTTCACAAGAAATGTTCAGACTCGGCATCTGAAAAAATATGCTGAGAATATTGCTAATAATACAGCATGGGGCTCAACTTGTACTTGGATATTTTGGAAAATACTGTACACTTAGTGCAATTCGCTCTGGCAGGGATGATTTCACAGCACACAGAAAGGGAGCTCCATCTGAGACTGGGAAGTCATTGCAACCCTCCATTCAGTTTGCTCACTGAATTTTAACAAGGGTCTTCTGGAGGCCCCTCCTGCACAACTTTGAGCCTGGCTCTGATAACTAAAGGGAAGAGAAGCTGATGTTGGGTTAATGTCATTTAGGTGTTCAGGAACAAATGTACAGTACACACACAATACTTACAAACACATGCAAACCTTTTTATGTTGAAAGCTTTTAAACAAATCACCTCTAATATGAATCAGATGTTTTTAATTACAATATACATAAAAAATTAACTCAGTTTGATGTGTTTTCCTCTAGCAAACAGAAAAACATTGGAATGAGAAATCTATATGGGAAGCAACTAAACTAAATAAATCTACAGTTCCAAGGACAAAGAGCAAGATGTTTTTCATAATCTCATCTAATATTTACTGACTCTGAACACACATAATGAAAGCATTAAAAAAAAAGCCAATTTTGTTATTCAAATGTCACTTATTGAAACAACAAAGCTGTCAATAAGTTGACAATCTTATTTTCAGTCTAATGAAGTCAAGGCAGTTTCTAGATAAAAAGCAATACATCATGGGTTACTACTGCTATCACATTTTAATTGTTTCTCAATAGAGTATCATTAACAAATAATAATGACAAAGACACCAAGACTGTGCGTTTCAGCATATTCATACTTGAGGGTTTACAGTCAGGACCTTTTTTGGGGGGGGTCGGTTTCACTAGGCACTGTCAGAAAGCTCAATTCCTAGATTTAGAGAGTTAATATCTTATTGACTGAATTCTAAAACTGAGGAAGATAAGAACTACATTGAAATGTCCCACGCCTATAAACAAACAGTCTTAGATCTTCATAACAAGTGAAACAAATACTTCTAGGTTTGGGTTGTTTTTTTTTAAATAAAATCTAATCAAAATTCTTACAAAACTACTAATACAGTAAGATGCACTAAAAAATGCCGAAATGTAGCCTTAACTATTTTGTTATGCTATATCCTAGGAGACACAGATAATAGTTACAAAACACCTGTGAAAAGTTAGACCTGAAACATAATGGACTCTATTCTCCTGTATCTGTGTTTGCAAGATTTACAGTAGCATTAAAATAATTTTCCTTATAATTTTTGCATATATTACTTATTTGCTTGATAAAAATATGAATGTTTTCCAATCTCTTTTTTTTTACTGATTACGTAAAAATGAAAAGTAAATGGTGTGGATTCTTAATTTAGTAATTTCCACTCTCTTTTTAATCTTTTCTCAATAGGCTGAGACTATGGCTCTCTCCTAAAGTTTTTCCAATTTTAACTTTTGAACAGGGGCAGTGGTATTGAGGACATTTCTTAATAACTTTAATCAGGGCCGGCCTTAGCAAGAGCGAGGCCCGATTCTTGGGGGCGGGGCTTGCCAGCGGCAAGCCCCACCCCCAGGAATCGGGTCCCGCTTGGGCTGGGGTCGTGGGGTTTGGGTCCAGGCTGGAGCCGCTGGGGCCGGGCCAGGCCGGAGTCGCTCGGCCCGGGGCCGAACCGGCATGCCGGGGCCCGAGCCAGAGCCGCCGGGGCCCGAGGGACTCGGGCCAGGGCCGCTCAGGCCAGCGCCCCAGGGCCCGAGCCAGGCCGGGGGTGCTTGGCCGGGGCCGGAGCCGTGGGGCCCGAGCCGGGCCGAGGATGCTCAGCCGGCACTGCTCGGCTAGGGCCGGGGCCGGCGCCCCGGGGCCTGAGCCAGAGCCGCCGGGGCCGGGGCCAGGGCCAGACTGGGCCGCGCCGCGCCTCCCAGGAGCCCTCCTCGCGCCCCCCCCCCTTACCTGTTGCTGCCGCCGCTTGCCCCTTTTCAGACTTCCCGCGAACATCTGATTCGCGGGAAGCAGGGGAGGGGGAGGAACAGGGGGCGGAGCATTCAGGGAAGGGGAAGAGGGGAAAGTGAGTTGGGGGCGGAGTGGACAGCTGCGGGGCCCTCTTAGGCGCGGGGCCCAATTCAGCCGAATCGGCTGAATCGGCTTAAAGCCGGCCCTGAGTTTAATTTGAAGATCTCAAAGTGCTTTAAAACCCTTCACTAATTCACATAACAACACTGTGAGGTGGATATTCTACTCATTTTGCAGATGGTAAACTGAGCAAGAGAGTAAGGCTTCACAAAGGTACTTAGGTGCCTAAGTCCCAGTTTTAGGTTCTACTCCAATCTACAAAACTCCCACTTAGCTGCCACCTAACCCAATAGATGCCTAAACTCACTCAGTGCCTACGTGTCTGCAGTAGATGTTCCCTAGGCACCTCCGTTTCTGCCTCTGGGCATGAGCACTGCTGGCCCACTCAAGATGCTCAGACATCCATCTCCCACCTAAGCCCCAAAGCAATCCATGAACAGAGGGAAGATAGGCATTTGTCCACATAACTCATGAGGGAGGCCCAGTCTGGTAGGCCACCTACTAGATCGGGTCTCAATTCAAAAACTGGCCAGAATAGAAGGACGAGGTGGTGGTGCCAGTGACGCCCACTTTATAACTTTTAGCCCAGTGGTTAGAGCACTCACCTGGTATGTGGAGACCCAGGTTCAATTCCTCCTTCTGCCTGAGGGGGAGCATGGATTTAAACAGGGGTCTCCCACCTCTCAAGTGAGTGCTTGAACCACTGAGCTATGCAATATTCAGATGTGGGGCTCCCTCAGTCTTCCCTGTTGAAGCTGTTCTATTGTGTATAAATACTTAAAGAGGAACTGGGTCAGAAATCGAGTGAGCATGACTCACTAAACTGGTGATTAGGGCACCTCCATGGGAGGTGAGATACCCAGGATCAGGTCTCTGTGTTCCAATTACTGTAATTATTTATCCAAAGTGGAACAACTTCAACAGGAGACATTGCAGGACCCTCACACCAGAATATCCCATAGCTCAGTGGATTGAGCACTCACCAGACAGGTAGGAGTCCCCTGTTCAAATCATTTTCCCCCCTCAAGCAGAGGGGGAAATTGAACCTGTGTCTCCCACATCCCAGGTGAGTGCTCTAACCACTGGGCAACAAGTTATAAAATGGGCACTAGCATCCACCTCCTACTCCATTCTTACAAGGCACCTAACTCCTCACAAGAAATTACTTCAGTGTCTAAGCCCTCTGACTCCAGGAGAGGGGTTCCCAGTAGCCCAGACTTAGATATCTCGTTCTATGAGGGGGCAGGGCTTAAGACATATCCCTCTCGTCATAATCTCCTATTGGCTAGTTAGATGGCTCCCTGCCTTGAGTGCTGGCCCTGTCAACACTGGTTCTACACTTGCGAGGTAACTCCCTTCTCTTCATGTGTCATTATATAATGCCTGCATCTGTAATTTTCACTCCATGCATCTGAAGAAGTGAGGTTTTTTACCCACGAAAGCTTATGCCCAAATAAACTTGTTAGTCTTTAAGGTGCCACCAGACTCCTTGTTGTTTTTATAAACAGAGGGTATTTAATTATTAACAGTGCAGCATTAAACCAGGGTTAGGTATTGAGAGAGAAAGCATGAAGGATCCGTACTGGGCCAACACTGTCTAGTCATTCCAATAAATTATTAATAAACAGATTATTAATAAACAAATAATTAATAAACAGAAACTGTAAATTGATGAAGTTTGCAGATGCTACCAAATTTGGGGGCAGTTTGTCAACACAACTGGGACCAAAGAAGATTGCAAAACAATCTTGGGAATTTAGATATTAGGTAGAAATTATCCAGATGGGATTTAATTTAGATTTGAAAGAGTGAGAAAGAAATCATAGCTGGAAGAACAACGCTGGACAACACTGACTGGAAAGTAACATGGAGCAGGATTTGGGATGGGAGCAGGGAATACAGAGGAAGCACATTGATCAACTAATGGTATAATGCTTGTTCCAAGAGTTTTCATAGAATCATAGGGTACGTCTACACTTACTTCCTGGTTTGGCAGCAGGCAATCGATCTTCTGGGATCGATTTATCGTATCTTGTCTAGACGCGATAAATCGATCCCGGATCGATCCCGGAAGTGCTCGCTGTCGACGCCGGTACTCCAGCTCGGCGAGAGGAGTACGCGGCATCGAGGGGGGAGCCTGCCTGCCGCGTCTGGACCCGCAGTAAGTTTGGACTAAGGTACTTCGAATTCAGCTACGTTATTAATGTAGCTGAATTTGCGTACCTTAGTCCGAAGTGGGGGGTTAGTGTGGACCAGGCCATAGAATATCAGGGTTGGAAGGGACTTCAAGCGGTCATCTAGTCCAACCCCCTGCTCAAAGCAGGCCCAATCCCCAACTAAATCATCCCAGCCAGGACTTTGTCAAGCCTGACCTTAAAAACCTCTAAGGAAGGAAATTCCACCACCTCCCTAGGTAACCCATTCCAGTGCTTCACCACCCTCCTAGTGAAAAAGTTTTTCCTAATATCCAACCTAAACCTCCCCCACTGCAACTTGAGACCATTACTCCTTGTTCTGTCATCTGCTACCACTGAGAACAGTCTAGATCCATCCTCTTTGGAACCCCCTTTCAGGTAGTTGAAAGCAGCTATCAAATCCCCCCTCATTCTTCTCTTCTGCAGACTAAATAATCCCAGTTTCCTCAGACTTTCCTCATAAGTCATGTGCTCCAGCCCCCTAATCATTTTTGTTGCCCTCCGCTGGACTCTTTCCAATTTTTCCACATCCTCCTTATAGTGTAGGGCCCAAAACTGGATACCGTACTCCAGATGAGGCCTCACCAATGTCGAATAGAGGGGAATGATCACGTCCCTTGATCTGCTGGTAATGCTCCTATTTATATAGCCAAAATGCCGTTAGCTTCTTGGCAACAAAGGCACACTGTTGACTCCTATCCAGCTTCTCATCCACTGTAACCCCTACAGAACTGCTGCCTAGCCATTCGGTCCCTAGTCTGTAGCAGTGCATGGGATTCTTCCGTCCTAAATGTAGGACTCTGCACTTGTCCTTGTTGAACCTCATCAGATTTCTTTTGGCCCAATCCTCTAATTTGTCTAAGTACCTAGGTCCCTCTGTATCCTATCCCTACCCCCCAGCATATCTACTACTCCTCCCAGTTTAGTGTCATCTTCAAACTTGCTGAGGGTGCAATCCACGCCATCTTCGAGATCATTATTGAAGATATTGAACAAAACCAGCCCCAGGACCGACCCTTGGGGCACTCCGCTTGATACCAGCTGCCAACTAGACATGGAGCCATTGATCACTACCTATTGAGCCCAATGATCTAGCCAATTTTCTATCCACCTTTTGATGGCATGAGTTAGGAAAATCAGTGTTCTAATCCTGACCTTGACAACAATTTAACCTTTTTACCACAAGTTTCCCCAAATACATATACTCAAAAAGGTACTCTGAGAATTAGTGTTCAAAATGTTACATATATATAGGGCCTACTGCATGTAAGAAAAATAAGGAAGTCATTAATCAATTCTTGATTAAGCATCACTCGGAATACAATACAAACTCAGCATCCTTGTTGAAAAGGCATCAATAAACTGGAAGAAAACCAAAAGACAACAATAATAATAACATGATTAGACAGCATGGTTTATGAAGAAAGATTAAAGGAATTTAATTTGTAAATTCTAAGCTAAAAAGAAAACGGCAACAGAGGACATGATAGCAGAAAAGTAACAAAAAATTAATGAAAAATTCAGATTGTTATGAGTGGTACTGCATGAGCAATAACTTAAAATGAAAGCTGAGTTCAGTGGGAATAAAATGGGAAAATCTTGCTGGACCAGGCCCAGAATTCTTTTAATGGAATTAGGGATTCAGCAAGCTATTTCAAACATTTGTCGAACAGACGGAGACTGTAGTTTAAAAGCACAGCACAATTACAAAAATAAATTCTCCTGAAGGAGGATTCATTATGACCTCTTTCATATGCACAGTATTTCTCTTATGAAGGCAAAATAGACTGAAGACAGCAGAAAACAGCCAGGAAAAGTAGATGGCAAAAGCGTCAGTTAAGTAAATATACAAACTGCAAAGCACATTCTAGGTCGACCTTTAACATATTTTAAAATAAATGCAGGCTGTGTGCAGTGCGTATGGCACCAGTTTCATTTTTTTTGGCTTAGATGTCATATTGGATTGGTGTAGAAAAAAGAGCCCTTACTGTTCATTAAAGTAGTATTTTTGCCCAAGGAAATACAGCTTTTCCCATCCTCCACCTGCCCCAATTTTTTTCCAAAACTTGAATCATACAACGATTATCTTAAAAATACCAAGAAGCATATATTGTATCTACTGTATATTGAACCACAGCTGAAATCTTTTTTTGGAAGTGGAGGGAGCCTAAAACCTATGATTTGGCCATCATTGTCTCAATGGCAGCTTAATAACATTAACAGTTCCATTCTGATCCAGGACAGTTTTATTCTTCTTGTTTAATGCTCTTGTGTAACATAATATTCACTGGTTGGTTGGAACTAGTGAAAACCTTATATGCAGAATTAAACTTTTACTTATCCAGGCCATATCTAGTAAAATAGACTTCTGCAGACTTTTGTGCAGAAATACAAAACATTTTAAGCTTAAAGTGCACTATGCTGTTACTTCATATTGCATGTTTGAAAAAAATATTTCGTGAACAAAGATGAAGCTAGCTATCCTATAATTGCTGCTGCAAGCTGCCTAGTGTTGATATAGAAAATGTGATCAAAGTTTAAGTATATAAGACCAGAAGTAAAAGAATACTTTAATCTTTGACTTCCAATAGGACTTAATTGCTTAGGTGCTTTGGACATTTTTATCCAAAGTGTTTTCAAAAGTGGGATTTATTTAGTAAAGCAAAAAAATAGCAGTGACCTCTAGTTTTGCAAAGAAAACAGTTTTGGGTAAAATTCTGCTGCTGGATGCACAAGGTGGCTCTTAACTCTTATATAGTGAAAAACATTCAATATTGCTTTAAATAGTCAACTATGGAGAAAACGTGTCAGGCTGCTGGCTAATATTGTGTGTTAAAGTATTTTGTAATCTTTTTCTTTTTGGTAAATAAATGTTTAAAGTAAGAGACTGCAGTATAAAAATGGCCGTGTCAGAAAAAAAGTGTCTAAGTGACATACAAGCCTAAATGCCATTCACTTTCAATGGGAGCTAGGCTCCTAAATCACTTAGGCGCCTGTGAATATTTTACCCTAATTTCCCACAGCCCAGATTTTCCAAGGTATTTAGGTGTTACTCCACTCAGATTTGCAAGGCTTAACTGACTTATGTGCCAAGTCATTTGGTACTTAGCTGCCTAAGTCACTTGGGCCCAGATCCTTTAAGGTACTTATGCATACGCATAAGGTACTCAGCATCACAAAGCCTAACCCCTAGGAGGCCGGCTGCCTAGTGTAATTTTCAGCCCTGAGCTAGGCGTCAAGGTGCCCCATATAATTAATGGGGAGACTTAGGCACCTAAGGATGGAATTTTAAGTAGTCGGCCAGCTGAATGGGGAACCATCTAAGCTAGCCAGGACCAGGAGTGAAATGCCAAGGAGAGGGCTGAGAAGAAGAGAGGCATTTAGGTAGCAAAATGGCTGCCCTGGTACACTGGCTGATGAGCCAGAGATATAGGAGCCTCCCTCTGCTCAGGACCCTAACCTGTGAACCCTCTTCCTGGAATTTAGCACCTAACAGCTAGCGGCTTAAGTAACCCATGCCCTGGCAGACAAATTTGTCTTTCTGTCACCTGCTCACACTCACCTTACATTTCCCTATGGCCCTGGCTGTGTTTTATGCAGGCATTCTGCTGCTCTCCTGATACAGGGGCTGATAGGCAACAGGTATTAGGTGTACTCTGAGCATGCCTACAGGATTGGGCCTTTCTAGCAAGACAGGCATTCCCCCACCTAATTTAAGATCTCGCTTTGGAGTCTCTGGGGCTTCAGTTTGAGGCAGGGCTTCAAGCTGCTCATGAGCTCTGGGATGGCATCGGTGTTTACGCAGCTTTACAAATCCCACCAGTGGGGTCTTAGGCACCTAAGCGACTTGGGCACCTACAGGATTTGGTGGCAGCTGAGTGGCAGCAATGAAAATGTCAATGGCACTTAAATGGTGGAATTGTGTGCTGTTATGATAATTGGGCCAACAAATTTATCCTAATTGTAAGCTCAGTTGTAAAAGAATATAAAGTTTATATGAAAATACATTAACCTATAACAACATATATTGATTGGAAAAGGTACAGAAAGGAGACAAAAAAACTGTTAGTCTAAACAAAAAGGCCTACTGACCTGGTTCAAGGCCTATGTGAAAATCATGTTTGGTATAAAAACAGAAGATATGGAACTGGAAATTAATGAACCAAGATTGGTATGTCAGATATTAAGCCTAATTGGTAGACTAAATAATGAGGGGCTGGGCTATTCCTCCTGTCATTCACTTTGTGGGACCTTACAGAAAGACTTTGGGGGGGGACACTAGGCAAGAACAGATGGAGGCTACTGCTGTGAGCTTCACCATCATGGCTGCCATCCCACTGTTTCTTGGGACCCTGGGCATTCATTATCCCGATCCCAAGAGATGTCCTAACCAGACCAGGCCAGAGAGAGGGATGAGGATGACATTGCTATCCTTACCAGCTATAGCTGAATCCCAAACACACGTAAGATTGAAAAAGTTTTGTCATTAACAGCAGCAGCAGCAAAAAAAGCTCCCACCCATCTCAACTAACTTCTCTTTTACCCAGTTATCAGTTATTATCATCTTTAACACCATGTGACCTTTTCCTTCTAAAATTCTCCCCAGCTAAAGGTAAATGAACAAGAAATGCTGTTACAGTGAAAGCCTTATTTAACATTTTACATTGCAAATGCTTGAACTGTTTTTCCTTCTTTCCTTTATTTTTAATACAAGGTTAAAAGGATTTTGAATGGTATGTTTGCCATGGCATTAAGCAGGCTGTGGCCTCTGTATACAAAACACTTGACATTGTTTAACTAGGGTTACCATATTTTGAGTGTCCAAAAAGAGGACACTCCAGGGGGCCCTGCCCCCCAGCCCCACCCCCGCCCCACCCCAACTCCACCCCTTCCCCAAAGTCCCCGCCCCAACTCCGCCTCCTCCCCTGCTTCCCGCGAACATTTGATTCGCGGGAAGCCTGAAGCAGGCAGCAGGTAAGCTGGGGTGGGGGTGGGAGGAGGAGGCGCGGCCCAGTCTGGCCCCCCCAACCGAGCGGCTCCCTCCGGCCCTGGCCCCCAGCGTCTCCAGCCTGGCTCAGCTCGGGCCCTGGGGTGCCGGCCCCGGGCCAGCCCCCGGCCGAGCACCCCCGGCCCGGCCCAGCACCGCCGGCCCAGCACCCCCGGCCCAGCCCCGGACCCCGGCCCAGCACCGCCAGCCCCGCATGTCCCTATTTTCCCGGACATGTCCGGCTTTTTGGGATTTCCCCCCGGACGGGGATTTAAGGCCCAAAAAGCCGGACATGTCCGGGAAAATCCGGACGTATGGTAACCCTAGTTTAACATTGTTTAATGTTGGACAGTGACTGGGTTCTGTTAACAGCCTTGGCCCATATAGTCCATCTAACTTAATACAATAGTGCCTAAAGAGGCAGATAGGCACATAAGTAACTTTAAGGATCTGGGCCATAGACCTTGTAATGCTAAGTGGAGCAGAGCAATGCCAAAATACCTTTACTAATCTGAGCCTAAGTGACTAAACTTTTTACTCTACATGCTTCATTCAAATTAGGGCTAATGGGAGCTGTATGCATATGTCATCCACACAACAAGAGATAAATCTATTTTCTTTTTTAACACTACCATAAAATGCAATTAGCAGAAGCACTGAACACCTTCCAGCCTCAAATAATCAGTTCTGTGTTATCTTCAGTTATTAATAATCTGATAGTTCCTAGATTAAGGAAAAAATATTGAGGGCCTGATTTGGAGAAGTGCTGAGCACCCACAATTTCAGCTGAGGTGAACAACAGCAGGTACTCAGCACCTCTGAAAACCAAGCCCTTTTTAGCAGCGTAATTATTACTGACAGGAAGTAAAAAAACGAAAATAGGTTTAAATTTCAGTCTTGTCTTGATACAATTGGATTTATGGCTGAGTTGGCAGCCATGAACATAAAAGTGAAACTCGATGAGAACTAGCTATGGACGTGAATAGCAACTCAACTACTCTGGAAAAACTAATTTTTAAACGTACAGATTTTTCTGTCAGAGGATTTAAAAAGACTATTCACTCATAGTCTGAAAAATGGCAACAGTTGTGGGATTAGTTTGATTTGTGTATTTAAATTGGGGAGATAATCTGCTAAATTACTTAGCAATCAAATGGCGAAGACCCCTTAATAGTCACCGTGAGCTCTGTTACAGTCCTCTCTGCTTGTGTTTCATATTAGCCAAAAATCTCTTTGGACAGTCAGGTCTGAAAACTGAGCAGTGCCAATGCTTTATTGGACTAGCAGGCTGGGAATTAAAACATTATTCCTTTCCCCAGGTACTGCATTTTGTAACTGTCTGATGGCTGTTCCAGGGGGTGGATGCACCACAGTTGTGCTGACGAGGTTAAATAAAGTGGAATGTCGTGAAGACCACACTGGAAGACCACCTAGTCTCTGTAAAAAAAGCAAACATTCTCGCAAACTAATGCCTTAATAGCTGGCACAGTATCACTGTCACGTGCAGCCAGCCAGGAAAAATCATTTCTTTGCCTATGTGAGTAATACATCTGAGATTATAAAACAGGAAAACGCTTGTGGTGACTTGAAGGCACGGCCCAAAGTCAGGGCATGGTAGAGTGGCACTGGTCTAGGAGGAGCCCTGGAGAAAGCCTGCCTCAAAGAGGCACAGTCTGTCATGGTGCCACTCTTTACATGTGGTGGAGAGTGCAGTCTGCTCCATTCATTGTGGGGGAGAAGATTGCTGCCTCCACTGTGTCAGCTCTATTCTGCCAGTCAGTGTGAAGGGGGCAGGGTCATGACCACATATCCCCCTGCCGCCTTCTCAGCATCCTGGGCCTGCAGAAGCTGCTGTTAGCACCAGGGCAGCAGCACAAGTGGGATGGAGACGGTAAAGTTCTTCATCACTAAACAGCCACTTGAGCCAGTCACAATCTGCGCGTTAAGTCTAATTACTTCCTGCTGTCTGTGCTTCTCTCAGTGTGTGAAGTTATGATTTAGTTGGGGTTGGTCTGGCTTTGGGCAGGGGGTTGGTCTAGATGACCTCCTGAGAGCCCTTCCAACCCTGATAGTCTATGATTCTATGATACAGTAGCGACTCCTTGCACATAAAGAGGTACACATAGAATTGATTTAGTTGGTGTTGGTCCTGCTTGGAGCAGGGGATTGGACTAGATGACCTCCTGAGGTCTCTTCCAACCCGGATATTCTATGATTCTATTATTCTAATCCTTTACTGTGATGTTATCTATCCTCATATTTAGAATGCAAGCTTTGGGAACAGTCAAGAGTACAGCCTTATACCAAAGCACTGCATCTTTTACTTTTGAAGAGAGATGTGTATCTTAATTTCTCTGTTGAATATAGTTTCATACTGGTGTATCCATGGAGACAGAGCTTTTAATAACTCATTGCGTTAGCAGGTCAAGTAAGCAAATCTACACAGTGCCATAGCAACAGTCGTGAAAGTAAAATTGAGCCTATCGGTAAAATGTGCAGCAGGGCTCTTTGCATGCAGCATATTAACTGAAAGCACCAGCTGGCTTTATGAATGGACATCATCCATTTTGAGAAGGGCCAAAATGCAAGGAAAGGAAATAAGCAAAAAAGAGCAATGTCAAAAAATATATGTTTTACAACATATTTGCTAGCTAGACAATGTGGTAGACAGGACCTAACAAACTTTATCATTCTGCATCTGGTTTTGAAGTCCATGCTAGAGCTAGGCAAACTTTTTTGGCCAAAACATTTTTTCGCCAAAAAATGCAGTTTGGAGTCAACCGAAACATTTAGCGAATTGGTAAAACAGTGCCAGTTAGATGCAATAATCCAGTGGTTAGGGCACTCACCTGAGATATGGGAGATCCAGGTTTGAATCTCCACTATAGATCAGGCCTTAAACTTAAATCTCCTTCCCCTCAGCAGAATGCTCTAACTACTAGGAAATTGGCTATTCTGGGGTGGGTCTGCCTCAATCTCTCTCTTAAAGCTGTTCCAGTTTTGTATGAACAATTGAATAATCAGTTATTTGCACAGCTCTATGTCCACACACAAATCGGAGAGAACAACAAGAGAAAATTCTAGTGGGAACAAACTTTGGATGACATTATGTTTCTACTTAGGGCTATTTACGATGTCTCTGTTATGTCCACAATTGGGGTGTACACACTTTAAACAAGAAAAGCACATAATCATTTTAAGACACGTGGCATATGTTGGAGCTCTCTCTCTTTTTACTGCAAAGCAGACATTCTAAAAAGCAGGTAGGAAGCCCCCCAAAATCCCAATCAGTTGACCAGTATACATATTGTTCTCTTCTAAACATTGAGCACAATAAGAAATCTGGTGCTCAAGATAAACATAACACAGATGGCTTTGACTCAGTGAACCTGCAATTCACTCACCTCTATTACTCTCAGACTCCCCTAATCATTACACCACCACTTGTGAATACAAACAACCATATCAGCAAAACACTTGTACACCCAGGTGGAGTCAGCAGCAACAAGAGCCGGGTTCAGTATCTAAGGGTTTCTCTCAGCGATACAAAACAGAACCAGCTCGAGCCCCCACCCAGTAATCTGGGAAAACTAAACACCATTCCTGGGAGCCTCCTAGAGGCAATACTTCCCAACTTGCAAGCACTGAGTCTGTGTATACCAGGAGAAAACTTGTATGAATGAGAGCTCATTCAGATCCTGATTTACACACTAATTATTATTAAATCAAAATGTCTGAGACTCAGAGACTGAGTATGTATGTAAAACCAATGACCACAGGCAAGAGGTTCCATACCCTTACCAATCAATCCCTTATGTCATTCAATCCATCTTCCATGTTTTTTGTTATAAAACCTATATTTAAGTAAATATTGGGAGTGGACTTGCGTCCGATTGCAATTTCAATTTTCAGATCAGCACTAAGTGTTCTAACAGTCAGACACATTTTACACTATCCAATATTTAACTTCCTTGAATGCTCCCAGGAATTAGGCACTGATCCTCCAAACTTTTGTACACAAGTAAAATTAAGCTTATGCGCAAGTGTTTGCAGGATAGTAGCCACAAGTGCATGCCCAAACCAAAGCCCAGATTTATGACCAAATACTATGCTCTTTGATATTCCATTGTTCACAATTATACCTCCTAACAGTGCTCCTGAAATGCAGAAACATTAAACGAGGTTACTAAGTACTGTAAAATAAATGACAACAGAAAGGGATGTATTTTATAATCAGTCTCCCTCCCCCTCCACACCCCACCCCCTATGAATCAACAAATAAAATCAAGCACAACAATTTATTTTATGGATCAAATAAATAAGCAAATAAGCAAGGCTACACCCCAAGTACAGCTTTTTAGATATGTTAATTTCACAATAAAACAGAATGACCCTGCTTTTAGAATATAGTTATACATTTTCTAATGAGTACTGGCAGGATTTTAAAATGCATTTCAACATGATAGTGAAAGCACAGCTTGCTATTATTAAAGAACAATGGAACCATTCCCATTACATAGCATCTATTCAAACTAGGACATTCTGTGTCTTTGAGTCTGAACAGCAGACACAGTTCTATTATTTTTTCCATTGTTTGCAGAAATGTGCAAAAAACTGAGAACAAACAAAAGCAACCTAAATGCAAGATACAAATGCTGTCATATAAAGCCATTAATAAAACAGCTTCTTTTCCTGCCCTTCTCGGAAAACAAACCTATCATTCTACAGCTTATTGACCATGAGAAATGTAAGGTTCTTCATGGCAATCTATGTATCACAACTGTTCCTAATATAATCCTCTCCTAGGATTTACAGACAATCTGGATACATACAAACTACTCTGTTTTTGGAGTGGGGCACCTATGTTCTGGAGTCAGATGTCTTATCATGTTAAGCAGAGGAAGCTGACAAAGGATTATCTGAATTATCCAGCCAGGTCTCAACAATATAAACTAAATTAGGGGCCTTTTTGATTATTCACTCTTGGATAGTGATGGACTTATTAGCCACTACACTTGCTTTGAATGGCCTGGACCAAAGAGTAGAGTCCCAAGCAGCCATTGTCCTGTGTTCCCAAAGATGAGGCACCAGATGAAATCAGCAGGACTGTTCAATGTTAATAACCCAGTCTCCTGTCTACTCTCTTCATGACTGTTCTAACAAGAACTGGAGAAACCAACACTTTAGGGAAACTGTCTCTTCCTCATCCTCCAGCTCATGGAAACGTTGTTCTGCCCTTTCCGTAACATTACAGTGCTAGTTGATGGGGCACAACCTCTGAGTATCCACAGTCAATATAAAGGTGACTTGACTCTAGACTGGTATTCACTCATGTGGAGATAAAACACAATCCTAAACCCCCGTAGACAAATCCCCATCAAAATAGGAAACACTTTCCCCCATACAGTTCACAAATCAACCACCATTAACTTTACCAGTTACACTTTGGATAGTTTATTACCACCTCATTAAAATCACTCGTTACTTGACAGTTACTCACAACAGTAAAAGTAGAACAGATCATAACAGCACTGCACAGAAAGTGTAACATTTACTCAGTGTAACGGCAAGTTGAATGACATTTTAAAATAGCTATGGATCGTTAAGCCTTTCACTCATTCATGTGACCTGGATAGGACTGAACTGGCAGCACATAGGTATCAGAGACAGAGCAGGAACAGGGCAAGTGCACACTGCCATTACAGATTAATTGATTCTGGTGTGATACAGTCCACATCTATTTAAAGAAAAAAAAGTTGATGAATGACAAGGCTCAATTCCAAATGATTGCTATTATTGGACCATTGGTCATTACAAGGTCCAAAATGTCCCTAACATCACCATGATCTATTGACACAACTATAGTTACAACTTTCTACCCAATGAAGGGAAGAAACTTCCTTCCCTAGCTGAAGAAATAACTACCGAGAATTGCTGTGGAGGAAGCACAGTTGATCTTTGGGGACAGAAGCGGGTACCTGTGCCTCATATTGCTCAACAAAGATTATTTTAGCTATTTCCGGTAGTAAGTGATTAGGTCCAAAAGGAATCTCCCTCCTACGCTGGACTCAAGATGCCCATGACACTTTGAAAGCAAGACCGTAGGTCCTGGATTTTCTGAGCAGAAATGCAGAGCACTCCCACTCGATCTATGTGCCAGTCTAAATTATGAATATTTAGATACTTAAAATTGAATGTATCTTTGTGCAACTTTATCAGGTAAATACTGTATGTTGCTAAAAAGGCATTTTTAATTCAGCTATATTTTAATTCAGCTATATTTAATTCAGTAAATCCCTGATTCCTCTTTTTTTAGCACGTCTATAAATTTATTATGAATTACAAACTTAGGGCCTGACTGCAAATGCCTTATTTACACCAGTAAACAATTTTTCATAGGAATGTTCCCATTGAAATTGGACAAGTGAGAAGACAGACTCAAAAGAACAAAAAACCTGCCAAAGTTCTTAATAAGATTTTCATGTGACTTGCAGGATTTAGAGATGGGACTTATCTGGTGTCTTGTAGGACATTCTCTTTTCTGCAACACATTTTCTACTGTTTTTTATTACTGAGAAAATCAGTGACACCCAAATAGGATTCATGAATCCTGAGATGAAAAGTGTCACGACTCTTTCCCAGGCTGGCTAATGTGGATTAATGCCATAGTACTTATTGCCAGTTTCTCCTCATCCTTCTTGAGAGACTCAGTGCAAATTTTAAATTCTAACACACGCATTCATCTGTGTGTTGTGCAATTTCTTTTGAATGAGGGGTATTGGTTTCCTTTTTCAAACTGGTTTGGAAATTCTTCTGTAATAACACTTGTTGGAATCAGATATAGTGCACAATCAATATATTATAAACTGATATGAATAAGTAACATTTCTAAGTATACAAAACTTTCAGTCACAGTTTTATCACAAGGCAGCAACAATGCACTGGGGGATTAAGAGTGGTTCACTAGGCAGACAACATAAATTATGAATGGATTCTTAAAACTTACATTTTTATTAGACAAGAGCCACAGATGGTTTACTACAATATGCTAGTGTCTTATGCTCCAGGAACTGATCCCATGTTGCATTTGACTTTTTCAAATGTAGGAAGTAGAGAGAAACTGATAATGTCAGAGCAACAAAAAAATTGTTGGACAACAGCATGGGAACAGGCTTAGAGAAGTCCCAAGAGCACAATCTAATGACTATCCCACACTGAGATTTCTGGAATTATCTAAATATTTGCTTGAGTGTTACTTCGGGAAGAATGGATTCCCTCGGTAAAAATGACAAAAACAATGGACAAATGCCCAATAAGGCGGCAGTATGATACACATATATAATTATATAAGATTAGCTCAGCACAGCATATCTGTAAATTAAGGTGGTGTTAGGGGTGGTTTATTTGTAGCTCCCCCTAAACAACTACTGTTCTGCTACTCTTCTGTGTAAATCCTATACAGATATTATCTTCATAAAACCAGTGTGAATTGTTGGGAGAGAGGAATGATGTTATTTATATATTTAATTAAAAATATCTTTTCAAATGGGTGGGAACCATCAAGTTGTACGTATAAGTAGATTATGTACATAATCACATGGACTTATTCCTGTTACCCTCATACTTCCTCCCACTTCCCTCTTATTGTTTCTTCATTACACTCACTCCTGTATATTGTGTTTAATTAAATTATAAATTTCTTGGGATGGGGCCATATCTCCCTGTGCGAGAGAATCACCAGAAACTCTTGCACAGACAGGCTGTAGGAAATGGACCTACCTCACACCAAGAGAGAGACAGGGAAAGTAGAGCTAAACAAACATTGCCTCAATCCCCACAGCCAGAGGGAAGGGAATAGAGCTCAGCTATCTCTCTCCATTTCAAGAATATTTTCTCCTGCCAGTTAGGAAGAGATTTCAATCTCATTTCACCAATAAAAGTGTGGTGTGGTTGGTGAAAGGAGCTTGAAATTACTTTCTGTGGCACAGGAAACCAAGAATCAAGTACCACCTCAGCTACTGCCTCTCGCACAGTGGAGATCTGGCACATCACAAGAGCTGATGTGCTTGAGCTCTCAGGACAAGAGTTACAACCTTACTAGAGAAACACGGTATTGTGGACTCACCTATGTACTGGCCCTGACAGCCACAAAATAGGCAATCTGCCTGCATGAAGGAGGCAATCGTAATGAGGACAAAATAATGTTTCTCCAGAATGAATGGGTGGGGATCTCAAAGATATAAGTGTTCTTGTTGCTCAAGGACTATCACAATTTTAAAAAGTAGTTTATTTAAAAATCCAAAGCAAGCCAGTCTGCAGAGACTTATCTCAAATGGAATCTGCTTCCAGTTGTAAGTAAGAGACTATTAACTTCATGTCATACTGTAATGCACATGTAATAATTTGAAACAACACAATTAGTTAATGTGTCAAGTAACTTAATAATCTTACATGTACAGGGGTCTTTATCCAAAAAGATTTCCAAAGTGCTCTACAAATATTACCTTTGGCTATATTCATATCCATATAACTTTCATTCAACAGACTGTATTTATCTTGCAGCTTTGATCAACTCATGTGCTCTACTCACTCCACTCCAAACAACCCTCCACACTAGGGCACTTGTTTAAACAAAACAAAAAACAACACACAAACATGTGCCATAGAAATGTTTCTTTCTGTCCCCCAAAAACAAATATTACACAGGCCTGTGACGCCACAGTTCTGATGATATTTACTCCTGGCTGAGCGTAAGGTTAAAGGTCCATATCTCATGAGCCACCTGGGTTGATATAAAAACCTCAGAATGTTAGAAAGACACGAATTTCCTTTTCCAATAGTAACAGGCATTTTGTCTTCAGCTCTGGTAGACTTCTAGATACTGGACTGTAAAATCATGACATTACGATGTGATAGCGCTGTTCTAGAGATCTCTAAAATCAGTTATAATTTTGCTATTCTTATGAGGCAGGTAAACTTTAATTCAAGGCACGAAGGCCTCTTGCTAGGGTTTTTTTTTTCTTTAAACTCATTAAAACAATTTCCAAAATTGTTTTAATGAGTTTAAAGAAAAACACATTAAAAGTGTGGCTTAACAAGATTGTAATGATATGACATAAGCTTTGAATGACTTGCCCAATTCACTTATGGCACAAAATGATTCTATTACACATAATCACTTTGTTCTCAAAAAGAGCTGCAGCTGCCTTCAGGGTATAACATTGTAGTTGCTTAACAGCACCTCAACCCAACAGTCTAAGACAGAAAGAAAGTGAATTACAATATCTAGTTGGAACTGTAGGTGGAATTTAAAATAGAAGATACCTTCCCAAACTGGAATCTGGGAGTGCACCTGAGCTAGTCCATCCCGCAGTAAGTACCTAGGGCTTGATTTTAAGTCCACTGTAGTAAATGGGAAAGCTCCCATTGATTTTAATGGTGCAGGGTCAGTTGGGTCCGTAGAAATCTTTAATGAACGTAAGTGATCAGAGACTTAATTTTACCCCTCATTTGAGAGATAACACCTTGGTAACAGAGTGCCCTCTAAAACCATGTTAGGTCCTTGATTCAGAGCTCAAAAGGAACAGACCTTGTCTACTGAATCATCAACTTCACTTATTAGAGTGTAATACTACTGCTAAAACATTTCACCGTTCGGTAAAAAACTCATACTAACATTTATGTTTAACTCTCAACTCCACATTGGAAAAAATGAAGAAAAAGACGGTTACTCACCGTTGTAACTGTTGTTCTTCGAGATGTGTTGCTCATATCCATTCCATTAGGTGTGCGCGCGCCGCGTGCACGATCATCGGAAGATTTTCTACCCTAGCAACACCGGCGGGTCGGCTGTGGAGCCCCCTAGAGTGGCGCCTTCATGGCGCTGAATATATACCCCAGCCGACCCGGCACCCCCTCAGTTCCTTCTTGCCGGCTACTCCGACAGTGGGGACGGGGGGCGGGTTTGGAATGGATATGAGCAACACATCTCGAAGAACAACAGTTACAACGGTGAGTAACCATCTTTTCTTCTTCGAGTGCTTGCTCATATCCATTCCATTAGGTGACTCCCAAGCCCAACTTAGGTGGTGGGGTCGGAGTGAGACATTGCTGTGTGCAAAACCGCTGACCCGAATGCAGCATCGTCCCTGGACTGCTGCACTAGTGCATAGTGAGCTGTAAACGTGTGGACTGATGACCAAACCGCCGCTCTACAAATGTCCTGTATCGGAACATGTGCCAGGAAAGCAGTCGAGGAGGCTTGGGCCCTCGTGGAGTGGGCGGTGAGGTGCGGTGCTGAGACACCTGCCAGGTCATAGCAAGTCCGTATGCAAGACGTAATCCAGGAGGATAGGCGTTGTGAGGAGACCGGTGAGCCTTTCATTCGGTCGGCCACTGCAACGAAGAGTTGCGTCGTCTTTCTAAAGTGCTTTGTGCGGTCAATATAGAAGGCCAGGGCCCTTCGTACGTCCAGGGAATGCAAACGTTGATCCTGGCGAGTGGCATGTGGTTTGGGATAAAAGACCGGGAGAAATATGTCCTGGTTGATATGAAATGGAGAAACCACCTTAGGGAGAAAGGCAGGATGTGGACGAAGCTGCACTTTATCCTTATGGAAAACTGTATAAGGGGGCTCGGATGTAAGCGCCCTGAGTTCAGAAACGCGCCTTGCTGAGGTGATGGCTATGAGGAAGGCTGTCTTCCAGGATAGGTACAAAAGTGAACAGGTGGCTAGTGGTTCGAATGGAGGACCTGTGAGTTTGGAGAGAACCAGATTAAGGTCCCACGTCGGGACGGGCTGACGCTGTTGTGGGTACGTCCGGTCTAAGCCCTTGAGGAATCTAACGACCATCGGGTTAGAGAATACCGAGGACGCGAGTTCCCCTGGGTGAAAGGCTGATATAGCAGCCAGGTGAACTCTGATTGAAGATATCGCCAACCCTTGCTGTTTTAGGGAGAGGAGATATTCCAATATGAGACGAATAGGTGCCTGTAACGGGGACGTGGCTCGTTGTTCGCACCAACAGGAGAACCGTTTCCACTTGGCCAGGTACGTGGTCCGTGTTGAGGGTTTTCTACTGCTCAGTAGAATCTGTTGGACAGAGTGCGAGCATTGCCGCTCTGCCTGGGTAAACCATGGAGCAGCCACGCTGTGAGGTGGAGTGATTGCAGGTCGGGGTGACGCAGCCGACCGTGGTCCTGAGAAATGAGGTCCGGACATAATGGAAGCGGGATCGGTGTCTGAACCGAGAGTTCCAACAGTGTGGTGTACCAATGTTGTCTCGGCCACGCTGGAGCGATCAGAATTACCTGTGCCTGGTCTCTGCACTATTTGAGCAGTACCTTGTGGACCAGAGGAAACGGAGGGAAGGCATAAAACAGGTGGTCTTTCCAGGGAAGGAGAAACGCATCCGAGAGGGAGCCCGGAGCTCGACCTTGTAGGGAGCAGAACACGTGGCACTTCCTGTTGTCTCGAGATGCAAACAGGTCTATCTGGGGAAACCCCCACCTCCGGAAGATGGAATGTATGATGTCCGGACGGATAGACCACTCGTGCGTCTGGAAGGACCTGCTGAGTCGGTCCGCTAGAGTGTTCTGGACTCCAGGGAGGAACGATGCCGTGAAGTGGATTGAGTGGGCGATGCAAAAGTCCCACAGGCGAATGGCCTCTTGGCATAGAATTGACAAACGTGCTCCTCCTTGCTTGTTGATGTAAAACATGGCCGTGGTGTTGTCGATGAGAACTAACACACAACGGCCACGTAGGAGATTGAGGAATGCTTGGCACGCCAGGCGTACCGCCATCAGTTCCCGAACATTGATATGCAGGGCTAACTGGGGTGCAGTCCACAGTCCCTGGGTATGGTGTTCGTTGAGATGGGCGCCCCAACCCAGAGATGAAGCGTCTGTGACCAGGTGCAGAGACGGTTGTGGAGCGTGAAATGGCATCCCCTCGCAGACCACACTGTGATCTAGCCACCAGGTGAGGGAGGCCAGGACCGAGTTCAGGACCGTGACCACCATGTTCAGGCTGTCCCGATGTGGACGGTATATCGATGACACCCAGGTCTGGAGTGGGCGAAGCCGAAGTCTGGCATGCCTGGTTACGTACGTGCAGGAAGCCATGTGACCCAGCAGGGTAAGGCACGACCTCACCGTGGTAGTTGGGAAGGCCTGTAGCCCTTGAATGAGGCTCGTGATGGTGCCAAATCGGTTGTCTGGCAGGATGGCTTGTGCACGTCTGGAATCTAGAACTGCGCCGATGAAATCTATTCTCTGGGTAGGTTCTAGAGTGGATTTGTCCTTGTTGAGTAGGATGCCCAACTCGTTGAATGTGTGCACTATTCTGTGGACGTGAGCTTGAACTTGCTCCTTGGTGCGACCACGCACCAGCCAGTCATCTAGGTACGGGAACACCTGTATCCCTTGCCGACGAAGGTACGCTGCCACGACAGCCATACATTTCGTGAACACTCTTGGGGCCGAGGATAGGCCGAAGGGAAGGACTGCAAATTGGTAGTGCACCGTGTTTACCATGAATCGCAGGAAGCGTCTGTGAGGTGGGTAAATTGAGATGTGAAAGTATGCGTCTTTCATGTCGAGGGCGGCGAACCAGTCTCCAGGATCGAGGGAAGGGATAATGGCCCCCAAAGAGACCATGCGGAACTTCAACTTTACTACGAATTTGTTGAGTCCGCGCAAGTCCAAGATGGGCCGCAGACCTCCTTTGGACTTGGGGATCAGGAAGTAACGGGAATAAAATCCCCTGCCCCTTAACTCTATCGGAACCTCCTCTATGGCCCCCATGGCCAGGAGCGTAGAAACCTCCTGTATAAGAAGTTGCTCGTGAGAAGGGTCCCTGAAGAGAGACGGGGAAGGGGGGTGGGAGGGGGGGATAGAAGAAAACTGGATAGCGTATCCCCTCTCCACCGTGCGGAGGACCCAACGGTCCGAAGTTATAAGGGACCAAGCACGGTGGAAGTGGGAGAGACGATCCTGAAAGGAGGGGGCTGGATCCTGGGGGATGACTGGGGTGCCGTCCTCACACCATCAAAAGTTCTGCCTGGGGCCTGAAGGTGGTCTAGGTGGCCCCTGGTTCTGGCCGGGTTGAGGGCCGGTCCACCTTCTTCTACCACCTCGCCCTCGCCTCCGGGCCGAGTCCTGTCTCTGACGAGGCGGGGGGGGTAGAAGCGCTGAGGCTGCGGCCTAAATGGTCTGCGCTGAGGGCCCACAACATGCATCCCCAGGGAGCGCATGATTGTTCTCGAGTCCTTGAGGCTCTGCAGGCGAGAGTCCGTCTTGTCCGAGAACAATCCATGTCCCTCAAAGGGCAGATCCTGTAGGGTTTGCTGCAGCTCCGGAGGCAAACCCGAAACTTGAAGCCAGAAGATCCTCCACATAGCGATACCCGAAGCCAGGGTCCTCGCAGCCGAGTCCGCTATGTCCAAGGAGGCCTGCAAGGAGGTCCGAGCCACCTTCTTACCCTCCTCTACCATGGCTCCAAACTCTTCCCTGGACTCTTGGGGAATCAACTCCTTTAACTTCCCCATAGAGTTCCAGGAGTTAAAATTGTAGCGGCTCAGTAGCGCCTGTTGGTTCGCCGCTCTAAGTTGCAGCCCTCCGGCTGAGTAAACCTTACGGCCAAACAAATCGAGCCGCTTAGCCTCTTTTGATTTAGGCGCTGCAGCCTGCTGGCCGTGGCGCTCTCGTGCGTTCACTGATGCCACCACCAGTGAACACGGTTGGGGGTGGGTATACAAGTACCCGTAGTCCTTAGACGGGACAAAGTATTTCCTTTCCACCCCTCTCGCTGTGGGTGGGATAGAGGCAGGAGTTTGCCATATCGTATCCGCATTGGTTTGTATCGTGCGGATCAGGGGAACGCCACCCTCGATGGGGCATCCGCTCCGAGGATGTTCACGATAGGGTCCTGCACTTCCACTATCTCCTCCGCCTGCATGTCCATATTACGGGCCATCCTACGCAGGAGATCCTGGTGAGCCCGAAGATCTATCGGGGGGGGACCTGTACATGAAGTGCCCGCCACTGCCTCATCCGGAGAGGAGGAGGAAGATGCCTCCGGTGGTACTGGATCCAAGGGGGGGTCCTGATCCCCCTGCTCTTGGGCCGGAGCATCACCTGTACTTGGGTCTATGGTGTCAGGTGGCGTGGACACGGAAGCCTCCATGCCTCCTGGCGGAGGCCGAGAGATGGTGGATTCTGGGGCCCTTCTAACCGAGTGACCCGAGCGAGAGGTCGATGGTATTGGAGCCCCTTGCTCCTGGTGGTACGCCCACGGGGTCCAAAACGACCAGTGAGATGGTCCATGAGAGTGGTCCTCTGCCATCTCCTGCCAATGGCCCAAGTTCCGTTCCTCGGCTTGCCCTTGAGGGGGGTATGCCGATCTCGACAGGTCCTCCGAGGAGCGAGACACCGATCTTGACGGCCATGGCGGTGCCGAGAGAGACGAAACGATCCCCGTGGGCTGCGGTGCCGCACGGTACCGGTCCGGAGATGATCTATCTCTGCGCGGTGCCGGCGAACGGTGCCGGGACCGCGATCGGTGCCGATGACCTCGTCGGTGCCGGGAGCCGGATCTGGACCTCGACGAGGACCTGGAGTATGCCCGGTGCCGGGAGCGGCCTCTCGACGTCGAACGTCTACCGTAGCGGTGCCGAGAACTACGTCTCGACGTTGATCGGTGCCGACGATCATAGCGGTGCCGAGACGTAGAACGGTGCCGCGACGAAGATCTTGGCCGCGAGTACGACCGGTGCCGAGGTGATATTCGGTGCCGGGACTGCGAGCGGCGTGGGGACCTGCTTCTGGACCTGGACCGGTGCCGAGGTTCCAGCCCTTGTGATGGAGGGCGCATCAAGGCAGGTTTCCCCCTTGACTGGACCGGGCGAGTCAACGGTGCCGTCGGTGCCAGTGGTTGAGGCGGTGCCGGTTCCGTGAGAGCTATCAAGTCTCTCGCCGCCACGAAGGTCTCCGGAGTCGACGGGAGTTGTATTACCGCCGGTCTCGGTGGAGACGCTATCTGCACCGGACTCAACGGCCTCGGTGCCGGAGTCGACAGTGCTCCACCGGCGCACTCGGCTCTACCCCCGGCACTGGGGGAGCCGGCGTCTTCGGCACAGAGGTCCCCGTCTTATGGGCTTTTTTATGCCCCGGGGATAATGACCGGCGTCGACAGCGGTGCCGACGAGGTCCGGTGCCGGGGAGGTTTGTCCGACACCACCCGCGCTGTTGGCATTGCCGGTGCTGCTGGGGCACTGCGCACCAAGGCGCTAGGCGCCGGGGCCTGGCTCGTAGAGGGAGTGTCCGGGGTAAGTGCCGCCTCCATCAGGAGTTGCCGGAGCCGAAAGTCCCGCTCTTTCTTGGTCCTTGGTCTGAAGGCCTTACAGATCTTGCACTTATCTGTTTGGTGGGACTCTCCCTGGCACTTCAGACAGGAGTCGTGCGGGTCGCTCGTGGGCATAGGTTTAGCGCAGGAGGCGCACTGCTTGAAGCCGGGAGCTTTGGGCATGAGCCCGGGCCCGCGGCCGGGGGAGAAAGGGGGAGACGACCCCCTTAGTCCCCTGGACTATTATAACAACTATAACAACTTTGAAACTACTTAACTATTTTACTACAAACACTAGAACTATAACTATAACTACAACTGCGAACAACAAACTAAGCTAGGGAGAGTGGAGGACAGCTATGCCACGCTCCACAGTTCCAACGACCGTCAGGGGCGGTAAGAAGGAACTGAGGGGGCGCCGGGTCGGCTGGGGTATATATTCAGCGCCATGAAGGCGCCACTCTAGGGGGCTCCACAGCCGACCCGCCGGTGTTGCTAGGGTAGAAAATCTTCCGACGATCGTGCATGCGGCGCGCGCACACCTAATGGAATGGATATGAGCAAGCACTCGAAGAAGAAACAAGCCCTTTGAAAAGGCAAACACACAAAAGCCATTTAAAAAGGAGGTAAACAGTAGTGTTGCATAACATTCTCCATTCCCCAATTTCCCTTACTTGGGATCTCACATAATCCTCACACCAAGGACCATGTGGTCCAATGATGTTTACATTTATTAAATCTATTATTTCACATTTTATTAAGTTAAAGTTAGTGTCTGAAAACAGTAGTAGCCAAATTACCCTCTTGGATTCACACAAAGAGCTCTCATTAAAATCACACCCACCCAGATGCACACATTTGAGGGTGCACTTATGAGCAAAGGGAAAGATATTTAAAGGTATTTAGGCACCTAAACATACAGATAGGTGCCTAGCTGAATTTTTTAAAACAATGGGAGTTAGGCACGTAGGCACTTTTGAAAATCCCCCTAGGTTTCTATCTGCATCTTTAGATGCTGAAATACCTTTAAAAATCTGGCTTAAAGAGGCTTGATACGGAAAAAAACATGTGTTTAAAGAAGTTAAGCAAAGCTCCTTCTATCCCAGTCCCAGAATGATTTATAGGGATGTCACATAGGAAGACAAACAAAAATATGTGCAAATTCTTCTACACAGAAAAATTTGCATTTCAGCACATTTCACATCACATCTGGTCTTAGACAAATTATATCAAGGTCTCAAATTATTATGTTGTCACTAAAAAGATCCACTACTTACTGCTGTTCAAATCTTGCAGTTAATCATATATAAAGGGCCCAGTTGTTTTTTGGTTCACCAGCTACATAAACAAAATCCTCTGTGCTGCCTGATGAGAACTCTTAAAATATATTGTATACATTGAAGAGAAATTAATAAAATGAAATGATCTAAAATGCACTTACCTGGTTTTACAGGGTTTGCCTTTGTTTCCTTCTTATATCGCGCAGACTGTGGGTTTCCTTCCCCCACCGTTCCAGCATTACATTTCTTTTTGGTATAGTCTCCATCACTGCCAGTACAAAAACTGATTGGACTGTTTCCAGCATCAGAAGGAGTCTTAACGGGAGATACTGATTGGCTACTAGGGCAGCCAGTGTCATCTGAAAACACAAAAAATGAACACAAGATTTGTTAACTAATAAGTAAAATGAAGATGGCAGAAAACTTTTGGACTATATTACACACAAATCAGAAACAGAGTTCTCTAAAACACACAACCTGTGCACAAAGATAAGGCCCATTTTGTTCCTGTGTTTCTGCACCCAACAATTGAACACAACATTTTGTGGGTGCAAGATGGTTCTTGGATACCTAAGTGTTATAAAATGCCACTGTAAATATTTGTTTCCATAATTCTGTGAAGGTACAAAATCAGAGACAACTTTTGAAAACCTGGAGCCAAGATTAACCTCCTCTTACTCAGCATGGTAATGGAATATTATAACATGAAGTATACAAATTAAGAAATGTGTTAAAATAAGAATTGATTTGTGTGCGTGTGACATATATAGCCAATTTCTGACTGTGCACCTCCCATATGTATGTATGTAACTATGGGCCAAGACTGAGAATGGGGCAGCTTTTTCCCCACAGATCCTTCATACCATTACTACGGAAGGGCCTTCAAGTCCAAAGGCATAAGCTGTGTGATTACAGCTGGCCAAACTGAGAGTGCACTATCAACACATACCCGTTTTGATGACAGTATGTCCTACTGACTATACAATATTATTGTATGCTTTATTAGACTAAGGCCTTAACACGCTTTGCTAGAATGCAATTCAATGCACATACCAAATACTTTGGACGACTCATTTATTTGGATCTTCGACGTACACTTGTCTACAGCAAAACATCACTGCAGATAATATAATGTATTTGTTAATTTTAATTATTTACTACATTGTACAATGCATCTAGGGTTGCTTAAAGATTTTGGTTGGGCATTTTTGTCTCTGTGATGGATAATTAAAACTGAAGTATTTGTTTTGTTTTGGTATTTTTCTGGTTTTTTTACTGAGCAACTCTAGTATTTTATTATCCTATAAATAGCTACAATATGATAAGCAAACTGATCCAGAATATTCATTCATTAGATTGTTGCAATGTACACTCTATATGCATGAAATTCAGAAATGTAATTATCATTTTACTGAAAACAATAAACATGCCTCAACATGAAATATTTTTCTTTTAAAGCAACTTTTGTTATTATATGGAGATATACCTATCTCATAGAACTGGAAAGGACCTTGACAGGTCATTGAGTCCAGTCCCCTACCTTCACAGCAGGACCAAGCACTATCCCTGACAGATTTTTTCCCCAGATCCCTAAATTGTCCCCTCAAGGATTGAGCTCACAACCCTGGTTTTAGCAGGCCAATGCTCAAACCACTGAGCTATCCCACCCCCTCATTTTTCATTTTCAGAAAGTGGCTGTATGATACCTGGCACTAAAACTGCTGCATGATATGAACAGTACTTCTGGGTAAACCAGCATTAGTGTGCATAAGTATTAGCTTTCATCTCTTGGAGATTCAGAAATGGTGGTTTATTCAAAGTTGTACCAATACAATAAAACTACTGGCACTGAAATACAAGTCATCGTAAAAAAGTATCCAGAAAGTCAACATATTTAAGAAAAAAATCCTTTCTACTGTTATTTGAATGCCTCCTGAATACTCACCTCTTTTGTGATGCCCACAATAAGTGACTTATTTGTTTAAATTATAATATATATTATATTAAAAAAAAACCCGAACCATGATGTCACTTTAAGGTCATAAATATCCCATGTCCCAGAGAATTGAGTCACTTATTTGTTCTTTCCAAGGGTAAGATAAACCCAGTGTCTTTCACTATTCATTTGCACTGTGTATTCATCTTGTATTGTCTTCATGAATAAAATTCCCCTCCATACTCTATAATGTGACACACCCAGATGTACCTATACCTTAACTAAGTATACAATCACATTTCTGTAACCACTGTTACACTGCAGTTTACTCATTGTCATGTCTATAATTCAGGTCTGCATCTGCAATAAGCTCTGCATGGGGACCAGGCTGAAAAACATGTCTACCCAGAGAAGAGGGGTGTAAAGAAAGGGCTAGAATGTATAATGTTGCAGTCTGACTGAGAGTAAGGGGCAGCACAGAGCTAACCTAGAATCAGACCAGAGAATGGTTATTAATCCTAATTCCTCTCTTGCTCCCACTTTGTTTTGGGAGGGGAGTAAAGTTATTACATCTTTTTTGTGAAGCATCTTATTCCCCTTATGTGCCTGGTCAGTCACCCTGGCCAATGAGTGCACTCTCTAACCCTTTCCACCCACTTGCTTGCAAGAGTGAGTCTCAGATAAGCTGTTTTTGCTCTTCTCAGTCTGGCTGGAACAACCAGCCCTTTACATTGCCAAACAGGGAAGTAAGAAAGGGCCTATTTCTCCATACTCCCTGCGCAGCTGAGTAAGACATATAACAATCTAGCCCAAAAGTAACAGTGGCCAGTCCGAGTTAGTTCTGGGGGGCTTTGCCTGCTTCTTGCAATGTTGCTGAGTCAGGAGGACAACCATACCTACTTTGTGAATTACCTGCAAGGCCCACAGGTGAAGAGTGTTTGCAAACAGTCTATTCCAAGTTAACTAAGGGTATGTCTACACTACGAGAGTAGTTCGATTGTACTTAAATTGAATATGTGGAATCGATATTACAAAGTCAAACGTGTGTATCCACACTAAGGACAGTAATTTGACTTTGTGAGTCCACACTAACGGGTCAAGCATCGACATTGGAAGTGGTGCACTGTGGGCAGCTATCCCACAGTTCCCACAGTCGCCGCTGCCCATTGGAATTCTGGGTCGAGCGCCCAATGCCTGCTGGGGAAAAAAATGTGTCGAGGGTGGTTTTAGGTAACTGTCGTCATCCAACCGTCACTCCCGCCCTCCCTCCCTGAAAGTGCCGGCGGGCAATCAGTTCACGCACTTTTCTGGTGAGTGACAGCGCGGACGCCACAGCACTGCGAGCATGGAGCCCGCTGCGACCATCGCTGCAGTTATGGCCGTTGTCAACACCTCGCACCTTATCATCCACCTTTTCCAGAGGCAGATGCTGAGAAATCGGGCGAGGAGGCTACGGCAGCGTGGTGAGGACATGAAGTCTGAGAGTGGCACAGACCTCTCACAAAGCACGGGACCCCGCACCGTGGACATCATGGTGGCACTGGGTCATGTTGATCTTGTGGAACGGCGATTCTGGGCCCGGGAAACAAGCACGGACTGGTGGGACCGCATAGTGCTGCAGGTCTGGGATGAATCACAGTGGCTGCGAAACTTTCAGATGCATAAGGGAACTTTCCTGGAACTTTGTGAGTTGCTGTCCCCTGCCCTGAAGCACAAGGACACCCGGATGCAAGCAGCCCTGACTGTCCAGAAGCGAGTGGCCATAGCCCTCTGGAAGCTTGCAACGCCAGACAGCTACCGGTCAGTCACGAATCACTTTGGCGTCGGCAAATCTACCGTGGGGGTTGCTGTGATACAAGTAGCCAACGCAATTGTTGAGCTACTGCTGTCAAAGGTAGTGACCCTTGGAAACATCCAGGTCATCATAGATGGCTTCGCCGCGATGGGATTCCAAAACTGCGGTGGGGCTATAGATGGAACTCACATCCCTATCCTGGGACCGGACCACCAGGCCAGCCAGTACATTAACCGAAAGGACTACTTTTCAATGGTGCTGCAAGCACTGGTGGACCATAGGGGACGTTTTACAAACATCAGCGTAGGATGGCCGGGCAAGGTTCATGACGCTCGTGTTTTCAGGAACTCTGGTCTGTTTAGACTGCTGCAGGAAGGTATTTACTTCCCGGACCAGAAAATAACTGTTGGGGATGTGGAGATGCCTATAGTGATCCTCGGGGACCCAGCCTACCCGCTAATGCCCTGGCTCATGAAGCCCTATACAGGCGCCCTGGACACTGAAAATGAACTCTTCAACTACCGTCTGAGCAAGTGCAGAATGGTGGTGGAGTGTGCTTTTGGACGTCTCAAGGGGAGATGGAGAAGCTTACTGACTCACTCTGATCTCAGCGAAACCAATATCCCCATTGTTATTGCAGCTTGCTGTGTGCTCCACAATCTCTGTGAGAGCAAGGGGGAGACCTTTATGGCAGGGTGGGAGGTTGAAGTGAATAGCGTGGCCACTGATTACGCCCAGCCAGCCAGCCATGCAATTAGAAGAGCCCAGCGGGACACGCTGTGCATCCGGGAGGCTTTGAAAGCTAGGTTCCTCAGTGAGCAGGGTAACCTGTGACTATTAAGTTTGTTTAAACAGAAGCTGAATCTGCCCCCATTTCTTTACCCACTTACTGTTGACTATCCTCTCCAGCTACATACCCCGTTCACCCCATCCCCCCCATTCCAACACACATTTAAAAATAAAAGAAATGGAACTTTGTTAATGAACACCATTTTCTTTATTACGGATTTCGCGGTAAAGTGTTGAAACTGGGACGCAGACTGTGGTGGGGAGCGTGCGTAGTGATGGAAAGAACGCTTCTAAACTCAAGGAATGACAGGCTCCTGCTCCTAGAGTGGTCCGCAGTGGTGGACTGGTTGTTTCAACGGAGCCTGCCATCCCTCCTTTTCGGGACTCTGTGTGTGGGGGCTATTTGACTTTGTGGAGGGAGAAGGACGGTTACAGATCCCCTGCTGCGTGGCTCTGTGATCCAGGATAAGGACCGCTGCATAAGATCTCTATCCGCCCTCCCCTGCCACAACGTCACATGGCCCCTCCCTCCCCCCCACAGAACATGAAAACCACCTCCCAGACTGACCAGGGTGCCTAGTGACTGCAATGTGTGTGTGACCTTCTGCTGAACCTGCCCCGTGTCTGTACCCTGGTAAAGGTGACTGTCCTCTCCAATAACCAACCCTCTTTCCCCCTTCAAACACACTCTCCCCTAAAAGAACATGATGGAAACAGTAATTAACAGAAACGTATCTTTTATTAGCAACTACACAGTTAGGGGATGAAACTGGGACGAGGGCTTGGGTGAGGCGGGAAGGAAAGGATTTATCAAATTTTTGGGAATGAGAGCCTTCTGGTACTTGAGCAGTCTGCAGGGGTGGAGTGACAGTTTTCACGGCCCCTGCTGCCCCTCCTTCTTGGGACTTTGGGTGAGGGGGGTATGGGAGTTTGTGGCGGGGGAGGGCAGTTAGAGATAGACTGCAGCGGGGCTCTGTCCTCCTGCCTCCGGTCCTGCAGAACATCCACAAGGTGCCGGAGCGTGTCCGTTTGCTCCCTCATTAGTCCAAGCAGCGTTTGAGTCGCCTGCTGGTCTTCCTGCCGCCACCTCTCCTCCCGTTCGCTGTGTGTTCGCTGGTATTGCGACATGTTCTCCCTCCACTGGGTCTGCTGGGCCGCATCGGCTTGGGAGCAGCCCATAAGTTCTGAGAACATGTCGTCCCGTGTCCTTTTCTTTCTCTGCCTAATCTGCGCCAGCCTCTGCGAGGGGGATGCCAGGGTAGGTCGGGAGACAGTCGCAGCTGTGGGATGGGAAAAAGGGAGTGAATTCCTCACAAAGATAATTTTTTGTGAACAATGAACATAGTCTTTCTCTGTGAACAAGACCATGCACAGCACCTATCACATGCGCACTCAGGACAAGGTCGAATTTTCGGACTTCGCATTCAGTGCCTGAGGTCTTGCAGTGGAGATCAGACAAGCAGGACAGGACAGCGGAATTCGGGTAGCAGGCTGACATGGTAAGCAGTAGACTTTTGGCTGCTTAAAACTTAAATTATAGCAGTGCCTTCCTTTCACGTTCAAAGCAATGCTCCTATCGTTAGCCAGTTCCTGCTGCCGGCAATCCGGCAAGCATGAACTCTGCCCCTGTCCCACCCCCTCACAGCTGTCCCCGGCAAAGATCCCTGTATGCTGCCCCTCTCCCGCCTCCACTGCGTGGCTGTAAACCACCGGTGACAGTTCTGTAAAGGAACAGGCAAGCAGTCCCAATACTAACATTCCCCTAATTCTAAGCAGGTCACCATGAGCGACATCACTCTGCTGAGAATTTCTGAGACCGAGAAAGAACGCATGCTGTGTGAAAGCCAGCAAAAACCAGGGCCGTATGCCACCATGCTCTGCAAGGCAATGATCCCAGAGTACTTGATGATAGCCTGGTGAGGAAAAGTTTCCTACCACGGAGGACACAATAAGGCCGCTCTCCCCAGGAACCTCATGCAAAGGCTTTCCAATTACCTGCAGGAGAGCTTCGTGGAGATGTCCCATGAGGATTTCAGCTCTATCCCCGGACATATAGACCTTCTTTTCTAGTAGCTGCACTGCCAAGGACTAAAAAGTAGAGTGCCTAGGGCAAACTAATCATGATAAACCGGACATTGTTAGATTCTTTTGCAGTAGTTGCACTGCCAAGGACTAAAACATTAAGCGCCTAGGGCAAACAAATCATGAAAAACCCACTGTTAATATTCCTGTTCTGCTCAAAATAAATGTTTACATGTTTAAAACACTTACCGACTGATCCTTCCCCTGATTCAGGGTCTGGGTTAACGCCTGGTGACGGTTGGTAGGGGATCTCTGTGAGGGTGATGAAAAGATCCTGGCTGTCTGGGAAATCAGCGTTGTAAGCGCTGTCGACTGCCTCGTCCTCCTCCTCACCTTCCTCATCTTCCCCGTCCGCTAATATCTCCGAGGAAGCGGCCGTCGACAATATCCAATCCTCAAAGACCACGGTCAGTGGTGGGGTAGTGGTGGCGGCCGCACCTAGAATGGAATGCAGTGCCTCGTAGAAACGGCATGTCTGGGGCTGGGATCCGGAGCGTCTGTTTGACTCTTTGGTCTTCTGGTACGCTTGTCTCAGCTCCTTGATTTTCACGCAGCACTGTGTTGCATCCCAGCTGTACCCTCTCTCTGTCATGGCTTTTGAGATCTTCTCGTAGATCTTTGCATTCCGTCTTTTCGATCGCAGCTCTGAAAGCACGGACTCATCGCCCCACACAGCAATCAGATCCAAGACTTCCCGATCAGTCCATGCTGGGGCCCTCTTTCTATTCTGAGATTGCATGGTCACCTCTGCTGGAGAACTCTGCATCGTTGCCAGTGCTGCTGAGCTCGCCACGATGTCCAAATAGGAAATGAGATTCAAACTGGCCAGACAGGAAAAGGAATTCAAATTTTCCCGGGGCTTTTCCTGTGTGGCTGGTCAGAGCATCCAAGCTCGGACTGCTGTCCAGAGCGTCAACAGAGTAGTGCACTGTGGGATAGCTCCTGGAGCTATTAGCATCGATTTCCATCCACACCTACCCTAATTCGACATGGCCATGTCGAATTTAGCGCTACTCCCCTCGTTGGGGAGGAGTACAGAAATCGAATTTAAGAGACCTCTATGTCGAACTAAATAGCTTCGTTGTGTGGATGGGTGCAGGGTTAATTCAATTTAACGCTGCTAAATTCGACATAACCTCCTAGTGTAGACCAGGCCTGAGAGACTGACCATATTGCAAACTTCATTAGCTAATACCTTTGATTGCTGCAGATAAATTAAATTCCATACTGAATTTTTTTGTCTCCTTTTGGCAATTTTGCGGGTACCTTTTTCCTACCCCCCAATTAGTCTCAGTTCCTCATAAGATAATGAGACAGTTAAAAGATCTATTAAACCTTTCAGTCCAATGCCCTGCTAACACAAGGTTCTTCCTTACATTATATTATCTTGTTCTTTATTTTACTAATTCATATAAATCTCATGATCAAATTCAATATGTAGAGGAAAATAGAAGGCAATTTTCTCAAGATCAATACTAATTTTCTTCTGTGAATTAGTCAGCAGGACTCACCGTTTTTTTACCACATAAACACGGAAAGAGTATGCACAGTTTATCTACTGGACATGGATTGGTTCTGCTGAGTGAATTCTTGAATTCTGTTTAAGCAACAAATTTCGCTATTTCTAGAAACACCCTCTCTTCCGAAGCATTCCAAAAGTTACTAAACCTTAACACTATATTTAGAATACAGTTTAGGCACAAAGTATTTTAAATACCAGGGAGAAACTCTACTTTAAAGTATCTCAGGAGCTGATGAAATCCTGTGAAGGTGTTTTAGTTTAAAACAAACAAAAGACTCCTACCCACAACTCTGAATTAAAGCATTAAAAACAAAAGCAACAAATGTGCAAAACCAACAAATGTAGGAGATAAGAAAGCCGATTAGCAAAAGAAAATACATAGAAAATGCACGTTTTGATCAGCGGACAGTTAATATGGCCACTGATAATGTACTGCTTTCACGGCCCATTATAATTAATTTGATTAAGCGCCACAGCTTGCATTGTGATATGACACTTATCAAGGGAACAAAGTGAACTTGGCACTAATAACAATAAGTCTTCTCTAGTCATATCATTTCTGACCTTTAGACACTTCAACAACTGAGTCAGAGTTTTAACTTCATCTGCAGAAAATGAATGGTTTTATTGTACTCCTCTTTCCTGTTACTGTTTGTTATTTTAACAAGCTATACACCTAAGGCTTCTATGTGAACTTGTAATTTAATCATTAGTATGGAAAAAGTGAACCTGTAAACATTTTCTGGATCTAGTTCATGCTGCCAAAGAGACATTTTTTCCTTAGCTGTATCAGATGTACCTTTCAATGCAGTGTCTTCTACAGGATCAAAATGTTCAGTATCGCCAAAAGTAGCAGCTGCACATGCAGCAGTACTGTCTATCACACGGGGCAAGATAACCTCAGCTGTGAGTTGAGAATGTACCTCTGCTAATCAGTTTGCAGCTGACCAGCTCATTAAAAAAATGGAAGAGGAAGGAAAAACACTGGATGGGGTGCACATTTGCACATTCCAAACAAGATCACCCATCACTGTTCTTCATCCCTCTCTCATGACTGCTACGGAAATCTAAAAAAAATTAGCTTTAAAAACAATATTTCAGCTAAATTTCCTACAAAGCAGAGCACTAAACAAATCTCAATAGCATGTTTACTCCACTAGAAAGAGTGAAGCTTGGCAGCATGTCACACTAGTGTAGCCAACTTTCATCCCACACATATACTCAGGTTTATAAAAGGATAAGTCCTTAAAAGCATTTACTGCCAATACAGAGTTTCTTTCAAAACAATCTTTAAAAATGTCATGTAGACCATTTAAGGTCTTCCTTTAAATGCTGTTGGCCATTTTGGGAAAGAGAGAGGTTGTGAAATATTTGAACTACCTAGAAACAGGACAGGAAGGCAAGGAGCCCGTTCCTAAAGCTGTTAATTAAATAACTGAAGCATATAAATCCAAAATGGAATTTACCATTAACTACTGCAGAGAAAATATTAATGTAGTTTGCATTATGGTCAGCTAAGGACTCAGTTTCGTAACTCAATGGGAATTTTGCCTGAGTAAGAAAACTCAGGCCCAGGTGGAACACTTCATATGGTAGTTCTCTTGAAGACATATGAGTATTAGGAAGCTATCACAGAGAGAGGGCTTGAAGAACCCTCTTTAGATGGTATCACTGTTGACCTCCTGCTTAGGAATCATTTACTTTTATTTTACAAGTACAGAAAATATCAAATACACACCAGAGCACATATGTTGAAATATATTGAATAGCTTTCATTGTTTTCTTCGCTGTATCTATATTTTATTCTTTTGGAAGCGCCCTTGTAAGACCATCTTGTAAATTAATCTTCACCTTGAATGTCAACTGGATTTTATTGTTGCAAAACTGCCTTTAATCACTACTCCTAAGATCTGATGATGCACCTGCCAATTTTCAAACGTCACTACAGGAGTAGTGTCATGTAAAACCTACAGACAAATTGGATCAGCAAGAAAACTATTCAGAGTGTTGTGACATTTGCATGGACTGGCTAAAATTCAAATCTTAAAAAAAGTGTAAGCATAAAGTACAACCTCAGTTGTAGTATTACTATGACTACTGATAACATTAGAAGGTCTTCTATCTTACCTATATATGGTTAATCAGACTTTAAAGCTTCAGGGTATAAACTGATCACTGGAAATCAGGAAGAAATTCTCTCTCACATATATGCACATCCTATGTACAGCCATGCTCAACTGGCTATATGGTACAATTTCGTATGGAGGAGGAGAGAGGAATTGCCTTCCCCTAAAGCAGCGTTTTTCAAAGTTCAGGTCGTGACCCAGTACTGGGTCGCGACATGTCAGACACTGGATCGCTCTGGTCAGCACCGCCAACCGGGCGTTAAAAGTCCCATCGGCAGTGCTGCCTAGCTAAGGCAGGCTACTGCCTACTTGCTCCGACACCACCCTGGGCCCGGTGCCCCAATCCCCTACCCCAGCCCTGAGCCCCCCCAAACCCGGAGCCCCTCCTGCACCCCAAACCTCTCATCCCCAGCCCCACCCCAGAGCCTGTATCCCCAGCTCAGAGCCCTGACCCCCTTTTGTATTCATATTTTACATACTGGCTTTAGGGTCACCCAAATCCCAGTTTGTGGCTATGAATCACTGCATACTCCTACCCAATGTTTTGGCGGGGAGAGTTGTGGTGGTAGAGGATGAAGGCAAAGTTACGGTCCAAGATTTGCATGACATCTCTCAATCCTAATATTCTGCTGTCTCTATATATGTGGAACTCCTATTGATGTCAGTGGGAGTGTAATTTATCAGGATCAAGATATGACATACAGATTTTGTTATTAAAATACCACAGAATCTCCTACAATGGAACATGTTCTTTTTATTCAGCAGTATTTTGGGCTTCTGATTAAGGACAAGGTTCTCTTATTCTGTTTAAACTTTGCAATGCTTGTTGATACACATGACACCATTTAACGCAATACAAATTTGTATTAAAACCACTTTAAAACAAAATATCTTGGATTAAGTATTTTTAATGAAAGATACAAACACAGCGCTTCTTAACATTGAATTCCCGGTAAGTCATACACAGAGGGGACAAACCTGGACTCCAGAAGGGGGAAGATGCTAGGTGCTCGTTTCTTAGGGCGTAATCCAAAATGCACTGAAGTCAATAGGAACCTTTCCACTGACTTCAGTAGGCTCTAGCTCAGGCTTTTAGAGCTCACAGTGCTGACTGATATGTAGAGCAGGTGACAGGGACATTCAGAAGGTCAAATGTCTTGGCTTCCCAAGCAGTTGTACGGTGCAGTGGTACAAGGGCAGTCATTTTGTATGAGGCAACAGTGGAGAGAGAGAGAAAGAGAGAGAAGCAGGCAGGAGTCTGCACTTCCGTACATATAAGCTTTTTTAACCTCCACATTTAAAACCTCTCTCCATAAAAATATAAACACTAACCAGTAAGCTAACTAAATTCCCAAATCATTCCTATGCCCTAGCAGGAGACTCTCCAAGTAAAGAGCACTGAAAAATGGACACAAAGGACCAAATGCTGCCCTTGAATAAGAGCCACAAGTGTGTATATGAAAGCAGAATTTGGCCCTGTGAATTTAGAAAATGAAGCTCAAGGGTCCCACACAGCTATGCCAGGTAGAGCATCTACAGCAATGAGTCACACAAACAAACTCGCACAGCTTCAGATGATACAGTTCAAGCAAATGGAATAAAGAAGGACTGTGAAAATGCTTTTGATATCAAATGTGGGGGCAATTTAAAACACATTTATCTGATGTAATAAATGTCAATAAAAGAAAATATAAACTACGAGTCAGGGGAATATGCTAACAAAACATTCCTTCTGATGAAAATAGATATAAAGATAGGGGGATTGTAACATACAAGGAAGCTAATTATAATAACCTTACATTTGGTTTTTGCATTGTTGACCCATTAAAATGATCCAATTTTCTCTTTTTTTCTCCTCAGAAATATACAGTTAAGCATGTAGTTTAACAATGCTCCATTCTGGATAGCTTTCCTAATACACAAGCTACCTCAATGTCCTAGTGAGAAATTATTTCAGCCATGACTGAAGGTATAGCATGTTAACTGCATACAGTGAATGAAGATGTCTCTTCTATAAACCTGTACAGATCCTCAGACTCAGTTATTTGCAGCTAGTAATAAGTATAGCTTCTTCAAATTGATTTAAATAAGTATATATGCATGGCTAAATCTTGTTTGCTTTACTCGCTCAAGCACTATTCTTGAACTCACTTCAAGTACTGTATCAACCAATAACTGGACCAATCGGCAAAATAGTCTAAAGTGGACTATGCATGTGAGTAATGTGAACAGGATATGATAATAGAGAACTTTCTGCTGCAGGCACAGTAAATTTACAGTGTAAACACAGTGAACATAGAGGCCAAGATTTTCAAAAACAAAGGCCTAAACTTAGGCTCTGAACTCTGTTTTTGAAAATCTTGGCCAGAATTTTCTAAATGAGTAACAAAGATGCACCTGTTATAACCACTGGTTGTCATCTAACTCCTAGATGACTAGTAGTACTATGTATACTTATTAACAAGGAGATATTGCAGGTGAAAATAAAAGCCAAGAAGAGTACTTTGCATTTGAAATAAAACAGCTCCTCTAGCGCAAACAGCCCGTTACTACAACTGATTATTAAAACACATCTACTTCCTTAAGGCTAAAACGTCTCAGCTAACCAACTATTTCTGCATTGTTTCCCGTAAGTCAATAAGTTAAGAGTCTTAAACAAAGATGAATACAAAGATTGAGAAGAAAAAACATCAGCATTAAAATGCTGATTAAAAAGATGAGCTATTCAGAAAATGAAAAATTAAAAAGGATGTTGTCTCCCCCGCCCCCCAACTGACTAGCTATTAAAAACTGTTTGCAGTGTAGTTGTACCCCTGTTGATCCCAGGATATTAGAGAGCCATGGTGGATGAGGTAATATCTTTTATCAGACCAACTTCTATTGGTGAGAGAGAGAAGGAAAATGAGGCTCTCCTAAAGCCTTCTTTGGGAATTCCAGCAAATGACTCTGCCTTCTACTTTATAAGACACTGAGGGTGGAGTTAAAGCTTGTCTCTTTCACCAACACAGGTTGGTCCAATAAAAGGTATTACCTCACCCACCTTGTCTCACTATTAAAAAGACAGACTAAACAGACTATGGAATTTAGTTACTCTAGGCCAAACATTGCCTTCAATCCATAAGTAACTCCCCTTGTTTGCAAATTTTGAAAGAGAAAGTAGTTAAGGATATAGAGGTAAGCGGTAATTGGGATAAATCACAACATGGTTTTACAAAAGGTAGCTCGTGCCAGACCAACTCGCTATCTTTCTCTGAGAAGATAACTAGCTTTTTAGACAAAGGAAATGCTACAAATCTAATCTACCTGGATTTCAGTAAAGTATTTGATACAGTTCCACATGGGAAATGATTAGTTAAATTGGAGAAGATGGAGATTAATATGAAAATTTAAGGTGGACATGGGAACTGGTTAAAGGGGAGACTACAATGGATCATGCTGAAAGATGAACTGTCAAGCTGGAGGAAAGTTACTAGTGGAGTTCCTCAAGGATCAGTCTTGGGACCAGTCTTATTTAACATTTTTATGAATGACCTTGGCACAAAAAAATGGGACTGTGCTAATAAAATCTGTGGCTGACCCAAAGTTGTGAGGTACAGGTCTGTCGCACCTTACGCGCATTTAACTTTTAACGCGATTTCAGCTTTACGCGGTCGGCAAAAAACAAAAAAACAGAGAAAAATAACAATTTTAATACTGTACCTGTAGTGCGGGTGATTCCACCCGCCATTCAACTCAATGTAATTTTGACTATATGCAGTTTTCACTTTACGCGCTAACCGCAGAACGGAACCCCCCCGCCTAAGATGAGACTCGCCTGTATTGCCAATATGGAGGAGAACCAGAATATCATACAAGAAGAGCTGGATGATCTTAAAAACTGGAGTAATAGAAACGTGATGAAATTTAATAGTGCAAAGTGCCAGGACATGCACTTAAGGACTAACATCAACAATTTTTGCTATAAGCTGGGGAAGTATCAGTTGGAAGAGACAGAGGAGAACAAAGCAGTGGACGTGATATATCTTGATTTTAAGCAAAGCTTTTGATACGGTCTCCCACAGTATTCTTGCCAGCAAGTTAAAAAAGTATGGATTGGATGAATGGACTATAAGGTGGATAGAAAACTGGCTAGATTGTCGGACTCAATGGGAAATGATAAACTGCTTGATGTCTAGTTGGCAGCCAGTATCAAGCAGAGTGCCCCAGGGGTCAGTCCTGGGGCCAGTTTTGTTCAACATCTTTATTAATGATCTGGATGATGGGATGGATTGCACCCTCAGCAAGTTCGCGGATGACACTAAGCTGGGGAGAGAGGTAAATATGCTGGAGGATAGGGATAGGGTCCAGAGTGACCTAGACAAATTGGAGGATTGGGCCAAAAGAAATTTGATGAGGTTCAACAAGGAGAAGTGCAGAGTCCTGCACGTAGGACGGAAGAATCCCATGCACTGCTACAGGCTGGGGACGGACTGGCTAAGCAGCAGTTCTGCAGAAAAGGACCTGGGGATTACAGTGGATGAGAAGCTGGATATGAGTCAGCAGTGTGCCCTTGTTGCCAGGAAGGCTAACGGCATATTGGGCTGCATTAGTAGGAGCACTGCCAGCAGATCGAGGGAAGTGAGGCCACATCTGGAGTATTGTGTCCAGTTTTGGGGCCCCCACTATGGAAAGGATGTGGACAAATTGGAGAGAGTCCAGGGGAGGGCAACGAAAATGATCAGGGGGTTAAGGCACATGACTTATGAGGAGAGGCTGAGGGAACTGGGCTTGTTTAGTCTGCAGAAGAGAAGAGCGAGGGGGGATTTGATAGCAGCCTTCAACTACCTGAAGGAGGGTGCCAAAGAGGATGGAGCTCAGCTGTTCTCAGTGGTGGCAGATGACAAAAAAAGGAGCAATGATCTCAAGTTGCAGTGGGGGAGGTCTAGGTTGGATATTAGGAAACACTATTTCCCTGGAATGGTGGTGAAGTGCTGGAATGGGTTACCCAGGGAGGTGGTGGAATCTCCATCCTTAGAGGGTTTTAAGGCCTGGCTTGACAAAGCCCTGGCTAGAATGATTTAATTGGTGTTGGTCGTGCTTTGAGCAGGGGGTTGGACTAGATTACCTCCTGAGGTCTCTTCCAACCCTAATCTTCTATGATTGTATGATTCTAAGACCTGGGTGTATTGGTTGATCACAGGATGACTATGAGCTGCCAATGTGATGTGGCTGTGAAAAAAACTAATGTGATCCTAGATGCATCAGGCAAGGTATTTCCAATAGAGATAGGGAAGTGTTATTACCGTTATAAAAGCACTGGTGAGAACTCATCTGGAATACTGTGTTTACTTCTGGTCTCCCACATTTAAAAAAAGATTAATTCAAACTGGAGCAGGTGCAGAGAAGGGCTACTAGAATGATCAGAGGAATGGAAACCCTACCCCGTGAGTGGAGACTCAAGGAGTTTGGCTTGTTTAGCCCAACCAAAAGAAGGCTGAAGGGAGACATGATTGCTCTCTATAAATACATCAGAGGGATAAATACCAGGGAGGGAGAGGAGTTATTTAAGTTTAAGCGCTAATGTTTAAGTTTATTTAAGTTAATTTAAGCGCTAATGTTGACACAAGAACAAATGAATATAAACTAGCCAACAACAAGTTTAGGCTTGAAATTAGACAAAAGTTTCCAACCGTCAGTGGAGTGAAGTTCTGAAACAGCCTTCCAAGAGGTGCTATAGGGGAAATAAAAAAAAACTAAAATGGCTTCAAGACTGCCTTGATAAGTTTGTGATGGGGATTGTATGATGAGATTGCCTACACTGGCATGTGGCCCATCTGACTGCTAGTAGCAAATATCCCCAATGGCTGGAGATAGGACACTAAATGGGGAGGGCTAGGTTATTACAGAGAATTCTTTCCCAAGTATCTGGCTGGTGGGTCTTGCCGACATGCTCAAGGTCCAACTGATTGTGTTATTTGGGGTCAGAAAGTAATTTTCCCCCAGGTCAGATTGGCGGAGACCACAGGGGTTTTTGCCTTTCTCTGCAGCATGTGGCATGGGTCATTTGCATGTTTAAACTAGAATGAATGGTGGATTCTAACTTGAAGTCTTTAAAACATAATTTGAGGTCTTCAGTAACTCAGCCAGAGGTTCTTGGTCTATTACAGCCCCAGGAGGGGTGCATGAGGTTCTGTGGCCTGTGATGTGCAGGTGGTTGGACTGGATGATCATGATAGTCCTTTCTAGTCTTAAAATCTATGAATCTAAATGGAGTTGTACACACAAATCAAGGGTAACACTCCACCCTCAGTGTCTTATTATCTAGAAGGTAGATTCATTAGCTGGAATTCTCAAAGAAGTCTTTAGGAAACCATAATTTTCCTTTGGAGCAGCTGTAGAAAGGGACCATAAACTGGATTATTTGTCTATGAGTTTAAAGTGTGCACCTTTCTCCAGATTGACAAGGTTAATCTGGTGTGTAGTTCAAAGCCAAAAGTGTAATTTATGAGGAAAACATGCATAACATGGGGAAATACTCAGTAGCAATATAACCAGCCTATGTTGCTGGGAGAATGTTTTTCACAGCTTGACATTTGAATCCTATGGCTGACATCCAAATCAAAGGAGAGTAGAGGCTGGGGGAAGAGAAGTGCTTCACTGTCAGCTGACAAGCAGCACCTATTGAAGCCATGCAAGCTTGTTTAATAAAGATTACATACTATAAATACTGCTATACAAATGTAAGTTGTCTGACCTGTTTTCAGAAAGAATATCTAAAATACATTGGACAGAAGCAGTCTATGCTTCAAAATCTGTTTTTATCAAGAATTTAATAGACAGGTATGTTAATACCCATACACCATAACTTTGTGTGAATTTGGAAAGAGCTCCTACCACAAATTGAATGAGTACATTATACTAATACTATTAAATATGCAATAAGTTGCATAAACATATATTAAGTTCCCTGATAAGGAGTCTTCTAGAAGAGAAAGGGGGAAATGATTCCCAAACCTTAAATCTGAGCTCAGCAAATATTAATACCCCTCCCCCAGTGCAGAGTTTACAGAGCAAAATTAAGTGGTTTTTTTTGCACCGTTGAGTGGTATTTCCTTCTCGGCTGCCTGCCTGCCTCCAGGATTGCAGCACTATTAGTGTTCCCAGAGGTCCTGAACCCTTTTATTTTCTACCCGCTGCCTGCCTGAAACAACATTAACAGGCCCCAGAAGATTCTTCTCCTGTCAGTTACAGAGGGAGAAGAACTTGAAGCCTTCTGGTATGCATCAGGGCCAGTGCAGGCAGACAAGGAAAATTAACAGGCTCAGAAGCTCTGGGGGTACGAACAGCAGAGCCATATGCACAGTGCACTAGGGAGGAGAGCTGATTCTATATTTTTTAAAAAGAGCTTTCCATAGTAGAAGAGCATAGTGTCAATGATAAGGGAAGAAGGGCAGGTAGAGATTTTCAAGGGAAGGGGTGAAGGGAAAGGAATTATTCCAGGTGTTGATTCACTTGCAGTTGCTATTTACACAGTTAGGTAATTTTTTTATTTTGGATTCTCATGTGTGTAATGGTGGTTATGGGAGGGAAAGGTTCTAGATTTTTCACTCTAATGCTCACAGGCTTTTTTCGTCACCAGCATGTTGACCTCCTGATGATGAGGCCACCTTTCCCGAAGTTATTACTTGTTAAGCTTAACCACTATAGCTGCGTATGTCACTTTTAAACCAAAAAGATGACAGGTCCCTGTTCTGAGGTCCTTACAATCCAAACTGGACACAACAAGGCAAGGGATGACCATAAACAACAGTTGGGAAGGAGGTACCAGAGGCCAAGGGAGACAGGAGTGACCAATCTCAAGGTGCATGTATTGTTATGTTATGCATGCATGTTGTAAGATCCTCTTTTTAAAGAATACATGCTTTAAAATTGGAGGACAGTTAGGCAAGGCCAGGCTGGTGGTCAGTGATAATTTTTTAACTGAAAGCAGCAAATATTGAGGAGGCCTCTGTCAAGTCCAATTGTGTAGTGTACCATGTTGGAGAGGATGTTCCTGGCAAACCAAAGGGGTGGCACGAAAAAAGGCATACAGCTACTAGTAGGAAAAAACAACGAGCATCAAGATGAACTAGCACAGGGCATGTGGAGTGAATAAGAGATGATTAGAAACAGAATGCAGACATTAAAAACTGTGCAGGGTCTTGAAGCGGAAGAGCTTGAATATTGTACTTCTTAATATTGCTGTAATTGGTGCTTTAGAAATGCCAAAAACAGTGAATTATAGATATATATACACCGAAGGAGGTAGGAAGCTATTATGGGCATTCAAAGAGAGGATTTATACGGTTGGAGCAGCAGCAAATAATTTTGGTTGTAGTATGTTGGATGGACTTCAAAAATCAGAGATGAAAATAAGAGAGACCAGAAAAGAGGATGTTGCAATAGTCACAGTGAGAGACTGTTGGGGCACGGGCAAAGGTTCTGGCACTAGTGAAGAAGGGGCAAATTTTGGAGATATTTAAAAAATGTAATTCTAAAAGGCACCATTTTAAAAATAATTTCAGTGGAAGATTCCTTTAGGCAACTCCTATATCCTGTGTACAGTAATATATGAAGAAATATATAAACACATAAATTAAAAAAGCATAAGATGGAACTGTTCAAAAGTCATGGAAGGATAAGGAGGAAGCCTTTTTTCCACCCTCAATGTTTTTAATGATACCCTTTATTCATTAAACGATAATCTAATAGATCATTGCACTGAGCTCTGAAATATATCAGAGATAAGGATGCAATACTGTAACCATGGATGGATATTGAAAATATTATTCCTTATCTAAGAAAGTTAACTATTTTTGCATGTATTTTAACTATTCCACTACTGTTTAGGGAAAACAATACAAAATAATTTGGATCCAATTTTGGAGGAAAAATCAGAATGCCCATTAGAAATCATTCTATTCTAGCTTCACTTGGAAAAAATAATTGCATCTTGTGGTTTGGCATAGTGTGTACCAAAGAATTAAAAGAAATAGTCCCTGATTCTGCAAAAATATTTGCTCATACATTACTTTACACACTGTGAGTACTCCCAAAGAATCAACAGGACTATTCACAATGCATAAAATTAAGTATGTACATAAGTTTTGCAGGATAGGATCTGAAAGTATGCTAGATTCTATAGAAGCAATTGCGTAATATTAGATAGTTGGTTTAACATTTTCTATGTCATAAAGGGTAATTAGTTATGTATTTTAAAAAGTCTCACAAAAGTCAGTCTTAGCAAAAGACAGCATGTACCGTAGTTCAAGAATTATAGTTTATTTCTGTCATCTGATACATCACTGAGCCATTGCACTTTCCACAGGACCTGTGTCCTGTATGCTGTATGTGAAGCTAAATATTTTCCAGTAGTCAATGCAGCATCTTTACATTTCTTTGGAAGAAGGTTAAGCTTTCAAACAATGTTAATTTCATTTTAACACTAAAGATTGCAGCCACCATTTTTCTGCCTGGCCACACTGGTTTATATTCTGCTACTGATCCACACATAGGACACTACATGAAATCAGTGTATGAGTTCTATGTAAAAAAATTCAACCACAGTACATGACCCAGGTCTGTAATCCCCTATGGCAACTAGCTCTCCTATTTTACATATCTAGCTCCCTTGGCCCCAGGTTTGTCCACATTCTCTTGATAAACACCATAGTTTTTAAGACTCTTTCTTCATCAAAATGTATCCCTAATAAACTGTTCTGTTGCAATAAAGATGCCAACTTTTTAGCAATGGATAGGAAAGAAAAGCCTTTAGAATTTGAAATGGAAACATCTGGTGTCACTTGCAGACATATATGAAAAAAAAACAGATATTGGATTTCAATGGAAATCAATTTTTATTTTTGTCTGCAAAGCACTATGCATGCCTAAGGCACCATATGAATAAATAATAATAAACAAATAGGGCAGTAAATGTACTCACTATCCCCATCAATGACTATACTAAGCATATAAAGAAAAACAATTGCATGCCAGCGTATTCTTACTCTCCAAACACATTACACACACAGGACCTGATTCTCCAATCATTAACACAAACTTCACATATGTCAATGGAGTTATTCTTAATTTACCCTGGGGTTAAATGAAAGGAAAATCAGGCCAGACATCTCTGTTTGGTGCTGGTACCTGAACAGAAGCTGTTGCTGCTGATGGTCCTTGCTGAGCCTCCAGAAGAGCTGCGGGGGTTGAACTCTCTACTGTCCTCCTCTGAGAAGGGTGACTCGGAGGCTGGGGACACTTTCTGTTGTTGCTGTTGCTGTTGGGATACATAAGGCCGAAGGAGCAAGCGGGGGATGCGGCTGCGGGAGATCTCCTTCTCCTGCTGCAGTTTCTGCTCCTACTCAAAAACAAACAAGGTGGACATAACAAGATACGATCTATGTAAGTATCATTCCCTGCTGTGTAACTCCTAATCATCAACACCCTCCCAAATACCCCAGGAGTAAACTCCTATCCACAAGCTGCCCCCAAATGCCCCAGGACTAACCTCTTCCACACAACTCCCCCACAAATGCCCCAGTGTAACCTCTTCCACATAAGCACCCATCATCCCAAGTACCCCAGGAATAACCCATCCCAACTCACATTTGAGCTCTCCTCCTTACACATATATTGATGGAGATTCCTTTATGGGGAAGGCTCAGGGGGAGATGACAGATGCATCTGTCTCTTCAGAGACAACAGAGGGGGGACACGATAACAATTTTCAAATGCATAAAAGGTTGTTACGAAGAGGAGGGTGAAAAATTGTTCTCCTTAACCTCTGTGGATAGGACAAGAAGCAACAGGCTTAAATTGCAGCAAAGGAGATTTGGGTTGGGCAAAAACTGCCTAACTATCAGGATAGTAATCACTGGAATAAATTGCCTAGAGAGGTTGTGGAATCTCCAACAGTGGAGGTTTTTAAGAACAGATTAGACAAACATGTCAAGAATGATCTACTTATTACTTAGTCCTCCCTTGAGCACAGAGGACTGGCCTAGATGACCTACTGAGGTCCCTTCCAGTCCTACACTTCTGCGATTCTATGACTCAGCCCGTTTCACCCAGTGATGGTAGCAGTAATTTCTCCTCCTCCTGCTCTCTGCACAGCAGGTGTGGTGGAAGGTGGCCCCAAATGAATACCGCCTGTCTGGCCTTTGCTGATGGAATCAAGGGCCTGGATACCATCTCTCCAGCACTACTCCCGACTCAGGGCCCCCTAGCAGTCCCCTGCCAGCCCCGATCCGCCCTCCTCAGAGCCCCTGCCAGCGCCAACACCCCTGCCAGCACTGATTCCCCCCTCCTCAGAGCTCCTGCCAGTCCGAATGCTCCCATCAGCCCCAATCCCCGCTCCTCAGAGCCCCCTGCTAGCTCTGACCACCCAGCCTCAGAGCCCCCCCACCCCTGCCAGCCCCGACCCCCCTCCTCAGAGCCCCCTGCCGGTCCTGACCCCTCGCCAGCCTCGATCCCCCTTCTCAGAGCCCCACCGCCCCTGCCAGCCCTGATCTCCCCTCCCCGCAGCCTCCTACCAGACCCAATCTCCCCTCCTCAGGGCCTCCTGCCAGCCCGGATCCCCCGTCCCTGCTCCTCAGAGCCCCATCGCCCCTGTCAGCCCTGATCTCCCCTCCCCGCAGCCTCCTGCCAGCCCCAATCCCCACTCCTCTGACCCCCCGCCCTGCCGGCCCCGAACCCCCATCACCCCTCCTCAGCCCCCCCGCCAACCCCGATCCCCACTCCTCTGACCCCCCGCCCTGCCGGCCCCGATCCCCCATCACCCCTCCTCAGCCCCCCTGCCAGCCCCGATCCCCACTCCTCTGACCCCCCGCCCCTGCCTGCCCCAATCCCCCATCACCCCTCCTCAGCCCCCCCGCCAACCCCGATCCCCACTCCTCT
>NC_048299.1:252262929-252346268 GCF_013100865.1 Trachemys scripta elegans
CCTCAGCCCCCCCGCCAACCCCGATCTCCCCTCCTCTGACCCCCCGATCCAATCCCCGTCCCGCCTGCGCGTGTCCCCCCGCACCTGTACTCCTGTCACCCGCGGTCCGTCTCCCGGGACTCGCCACCTGCGGCCAAAGGGCTCCGGGGCCGCCTCGCCGGCCCTGCTCACCTTGCTGCCCTCGCGGAGCGGTCCCATCCCGCCTCAGTCGGGCGCGGCCCGGGGGCACCTGGCTGGGAGAGAGCGGACAGGAGACGCGCTGAGCGGGGGCTGCCGCAGGGACCCGCCGCTCTCCGCTCCGCCAGGAGTGCCGAGCCCAGCCCAGCCCAGCGCGCTGCTCCCCCGCCCCGACACGTGGTGCCGCCGCCGCATCCAGGCTCTGCAGCCGCCTGACGGGCTGGCCCGCTCCCTGCTGCCTGGGGCGCTCCCGTGCAGCCTGTGGGCAGGGCTCGAGTCCTGCCCCGGCAGCTCCGCCTGTCACCGAGCCCAGGGAGCGACACCCCGGGCCGTGGGGCCCCGGCTCTGCCATTGCCCCTGCCAGGTGCAGCCTCTTGCCGCTCTGGCGCTTGGCAGCTCAGCGCCCCGCCGCCCCTGCGGACAGGCCAGCGCGGCCTCTGGGCTGGGAGAGGTCAGCGCCGACACCGGCAGCCTCCGGTGGGTGGTTGGCAGCAGGCGCCTCTGCCGGCCGGCAGTAGCTGCGGGCAAGGGAGGCCGGAGTTAGTTACAATTTCCCGTCCCCCCGTTTGCCGCTAGGAAGGAAGCTAAGGGGCGGGAGGGGGAGTTGGCACTTCATCTTTAAGCAACACATTGAAAGGTACCTAAAATTGTTGTATTGTGTCTCTCCTCCATGCTTCATGTCTGTTGCCCCAGGCCCCAGCCTTACTCAGCTGAGTGGGACTACTCGATTGAGTAACAGGTTTTCTAGGATCGGAGTGTCAGCCTTATGTTGATCTAGGCGGGGGAGGAAGCTCTGGAGCCTCTGCCTAGAGAACTGTCTATTGGGGCTGGTCTGCTTACAGGATCAGTGCCCCTTACATTGTAAAATTCTTAGGGGAGGATTTTGTTTTCATAGACTGTGCCCAATACAATGGGACACCAATTCTGATTGGGATTTCTGGGTGCTGCTGTAATATAAATATTAAATAACAGTGAGTGTTTAAAAATAGCTGTTCAGAAATCAGCCCTTTTGTGGAGCTCTGGGAACCATGTAGGCAGAGTGAAAGGAGAGGTGCTTCTCAAAACCTGCAGGAGCAAACATTGTACCTTCTACTTTGCACCAATAGAAGTTGTCAGGCTAGTTGTTAAATACACAAACAATTAGATTACTAATTTATTAACCTAATAGTGGGATTAGATCCACATCTTCTCCATTGCTCCAAACTGTGCTCTGCCAATTAAAATCAAGCCAGCCCATGCCTGACATTGCCAATACTCTCTTTCAGATCAGCCCTGTAAATCACAGATGTGAGGGGATCATTATATTTATAACGTACTTTGAAATCCTTGGATGAAAGGTGCAGTATACTTGGAAAATATTACACAAGTGTATTTATTGAAATATACATTCATAGGCAGCCAGACAGAAACACATCAGAAAATGTCCCAGACATCCACCTCTTGCAGTGACACCAGAGTCCCCATTGAAAATGCAAGACTGCAACCTTACACCTAAACCACAGAAATAAAAATTCAGTCCTCCATCCCACTAGAAAATGTGTTCCTCTTGTGTGTTTCTCTAGTGAGCTGTACATGGCATGTGTGCATAGATATCCCATATGCGCCAGCAAAGCTGTTGCAGCAATAGAAACAGCAGATTAAGCTGTGCAGCATTGCCATTACCATAGCAACTCAGCTAAGGAAAAGATGATTTAATATTCAGTCACAGCCCTCTCCATAGCTTTCCATTTGGAGCCTGAATCAGTTGCCTGCCTGATGTTCTAAGGAACAAATTATATACAAAATGAAGTCTTCATGCTGCCTTAAGATTCCTAAGTATATATCTCCTTTTATCTCTTTGGGATATTTTTGCATAAAAATTTCCAGGGTAACATTAAAGTGATGAAACAGTCATTAATGTTCTAGCAAACATTTTATTCCCAACACTCCATATATATGGGAATAATTCCAAGGATTTAAAGTCATATCTTTGTTCAAATAATATTAACTGTCCATTAGATCATCATCATCATGAAGATGGGAGAGATTCCATAGGACTGGAAAAGGGCAAATATAGTGCCAATCTATAAAAAAGGGAAATAAGGACAATTTGGGGAATTACAGACCAGTCAGTTTAACTTCAGTACCCAGAAAAGATAATGGAGCAAACAATTAAGCAATCAGTTTGCAAACACTTAGAAGATAATAAGGTAATAAGTAACAGTCAGCATGGATTTGTCAAGAACAAATCATATCAAACCAACCTAATAGCTTTCTTTGACAGGGTAACAAGTCTTGTGAATAGGGGAGAAGTGGTCCATTGGTATACCTTGACCTTAGTAAGACTTTTGATACTGTCTCACATGGCCTTGTCATAAACAAATTAGGGGAATACAACCTAGATGGAGCTACTGAAAGGAGGGTGCATAACTGGTTGAAAAAACGTTCACAGAGGGTAGTCAAGCTGGAAGGGCATATCAAGTATCCTGCAGGGATCAGTTCTGGGTCCTGTTCTGTTCAATATCTTCATCAATGATTTGGATGATGGCATAGAGCTGTGGTTCTCAACCTTTCCAGACTACTGTACCCCTTTCAGGAGTCTGATTTGTTTTGTGTGCCCCAAGTTTCACCTTGCTTAAAAACTACTTGCTTATAAAATCAGACATAAAAATACAAAAGTGTCACAGCACACTATTACTGAAAAATTGCTTACTTTCTCATTTGTCTAAATGACATTTTAGTTTGTACTGACTTCGCTAGTGCTTTTTATGTAGTCTGTTGTAAAACTAGGCAAATATCTAGATAAGCTGATGTACCCCCTGGAAGACTTCTGCGTACCCCTTGCAGTATGCGTTCTCCTGGTTGAGAACCACTGACAGAGGATACACTTATAAAGTTTGCAGACAATACCAACCTGGGAAGGGTGGCAAGTGCTTTGGAGAACAGGATTAAAATTCAAAATGATCTGGACAAACTGGAGAAATGGTCTGAAGTAAATAGGATGAAATTCAATAAGGACAAATGCAAAATACTCTACTTAGGAAGGAACAATCAGTTGCACATATACAAAATGGGAAATGACTGCTTAGGAAGGAGTACTGCAGAAAGGGATCTGGGGGTCATAGTAGATCACAAGCTAAATATGAATCAACAGTGAAACTCTGTTGTGAAAAAAGCAAACATCATTCTGGGATGTATTAGCAGGAGTGTTGTAAGCAAGACACAAGAAGTAATTCTTCTGTTCTGCTCTGCACTGATTAGGCCTCATCTGAACTATTGTGTCCAGTTCTGGGTGCCACATTTCAGGAAAGATGTGGACTAATTGGAGAAAGTCCAGAGAAGAGCAACAAAAATGATTAAAGGTCTAGAAATCATGACCTATGAGGGAATATTGAAAAAGATTAGTGTGATTAGTCTGGAAAAGAGAAGACAGAGAGGGGACATGATAACAGCTTTCAAATACATAAAAGGTTGTTACAAGGAGAAGGGGGAAAATTGTTCTCTTTAACCTCAGAGGATAGGCCAAGAAGCAATAGGCTTAAGTTGCAGCAAGGGAGGTTTAGGTTGGACATTAGAAAAAATTTCCTAACTGTCAGGGTAGTTAAGCACTGGAATAAATTGCCTAGGGAGGTTGTGGAATCTCCATCATTGGAGATTTTTAAGAGCAGGTTAGACAAACACCTGTCAGGGATGGTCTAGATAATACTTAGTCCTGCCATGAATGCAGGGGACTGGACTAGATAATCTCTTGAGAAGTTCCAGTCCTACAATTCTATGATTATTTCCAGATCCTCTGTTGAATTATTTTGCTTTTTCTCCCTCGTTTGATAATTTTAACCAATTTAGTTTGTTTTCCTGACCAAAGAAACATTTTAAAACAAATCACTTTTAAAAATATTGACATACTATTGCTACAAATACCACTTTTGATAACTGTAACTGAGATGAGACAAAAAAATCTTTTTTCTGCTTGTTTGCTTTGTGTATTTGAATACACTTTGTGTAATAGGCCCCATACAGCAACAGAGAGAAATCTCTGCAGGTTCATGGTCAGTTTCACTATTTTCTCTGTAGTACAGTAGAACCTCAGAGTTATGAATATCTCAGTAATGGAAGTTGTTCGTATGAACTATTCAGAAAAACCTCAACCATATTATGGAAACCTTCATGGTGGTTCCCATGAAGTTCATTTTAATGGCCCCTCCCTCCATCCATTTGCACATTGGTCCTGCAGATGCTTTTTTCCAAGTATGCCAACTTACTGATCCAGAATGTAATTAATTTGCCCTACAACTCTGTGACCTGCTTAGCACTTGTCAGCAAAATGCAAAAGTCTTTTATGCTGCTTATGAGCCAAATATACTTTTGGATGAGCATCTCCCACAGGAGTTGTGTAGCATAAGCAGGATTTGGTCCTGTCATCCTGACAATGAATTATGAAGCAGCTTTCTTTTGCCGGCTTCAGGCCTATGACACTTAAATTTTCTTTTTCCACAAATATGACATAGACCATAACATGAAAAAGAACTACTCAAATGGTGCTGAAATTCATTTTTCAAAACTAGGGAAGGGATGGAAATGAGAAGGATTATGAAAGCACAAAATACAAGTGATCTTAAAACCAAGAAAAAACATTTTAGATTATTTATGAATACTAAGAATAAGTTTGTGATCTTAAACGTTTACTTGAAAGTTTGGGGGTCAATGTGTAGGTGATAAGCTACAGTGCAAATCGTGCAAGAAATGTAAAATAAAAAGTTATTCATTAACTATTCTAATAACACTATGGGACAGGATGATTTTAAAATAATCAACAAGATCAAACCTTGGAGAAAGAGAAGACTATAAGCACCTCTGTATTAAAAATATTGGAAAGAAAATATTTTGAATGAAGGCTAGAGATGGGAAATCAATACAAAATGCAGTTGGGTAACTTATCAATAGAGGGCAACAGAAGATTCTATGCACATACACAAAAATGTATGAATGATCTTTTGTGGTTCCTAATTTTGATAGATGGAGATCAGGCTCTTTTCCTAACCTGCTCTATAAATATCATCCAAGCTATGTATAACCCAGTTGCTTTTCTAATTGACTTTATTAAAGAAAGCAGCAATAAGATGGTAAAGATCAACTCAAACCTTCTCCCTAGGCTTGGCTACTCCTAGAAATCTTCCCTCAAGATTGCACAGCCCACAACCTTGATCCAGTCTTCCCAAAGAGCCACTCCCTGCACCTCTCTATATCCAGGTTGGATAACAACTAAGCAGAACCCACTGAACCATTTCCCAGAAGACTCAACATCTCCTAAAAGGGTGCGTTGTTTCAGGCAAACATTGACAGTCTGTTACAATATGTCTGTGTTCTTTTCTTCGGATAACTATGATTGTAGAGACACTAAACCTAATAGGAATTCATAAGGATTTTAATATGCATGATATGCTGTCAGGATGAAGTAATTTGGATATGGTAATTATTGAAAATGTAATCCACAAGGAGTCAGGATAGAGGCGACATATGGGAGATTTTCTGGTTGTGCCCCCCCCCCCCACAGCCCAGGCAGGCTGGGTGGCCTGCTGAGATGAGTCAGGGGGTGGAGATGGCACTCTCTCCTCATCCCCACTGCGTGGCACTGGTCCAACCGAACCCTGCTGCCCTGCCGTGCGGAGCTGGCCCGACTGAGCTCCGCTGGCCCGCTGCATGGCATCGCCACTTGCCCCCTCCGAACATTCCTCTTCCCCTTTAGTGGGGTGCACCCCACAGTTTGAAAACCTCTGTGAGGTGGTCACGTGCCCCCCAGAACTTTAAAATTGTGCCCCTTCCCATTATCAAGAGTTACATGTCGCCTCTGAATCAAGATCATCACTTTTTATTTTTATCCTTCATCATTCATTTCATTTCTGGATGTTAAGGAGAAGGGAAATGAAAGACAATGGGTCAGATCTTGTAAGTAGAACTATGAGTCTGATTGAATTCAGCGGAAGTTTTGCATATAAAGAATAACCCTCAAACACTCATGTAAGTAGCTTTAACCACATGAGTAGTCCTTAATGAGTCTTACTCTCACATGCCTAAGTCTTAACATTATCAGCCCCAGCTTATTCATAATCAAACCCCAAACTTATTTAGAGGAGCCTGGAACAATAATTTGCATTGTCATTATGTAGGAGGACACAATTTTAATAAAAGGACACAGGATTTATCTTCCACCATAATGGCCTGAATCTATGTACAAGGGGGTGGGAATGGCTCCAAGTACTATTAGCTATGAAAAGCTAATACAATAAAACAGTAAAAATTTTCCTTCTTTAAAAAAAAATAAAAAATGCCAGTGGGCAAACTAAGTACTATATTATATAACTACACTAAATAATCATTATTTACAGCAGACTTGCAGAGAAGCAGATGGACACTGCAAGGGCTGGGCCCGCTCTGCTCTTTGGTGGGCTCGTGGGACAAAAGCACCTAGCATACAGATGTGCCCCAGCAGATCCTGCTGGCCAAAATAATCCAATCTAAGACATATGGGATGAATATGCAACAAGAGTGCAATCCATGTAGACAATCACTCGAAGAAGAAAAACATCATATATTTTTGCAAAGTTATGTATTTTTTTGTAAGAAGAAAACAAAAAAATAAAAATGTCAAAATTGGGATTTACTAATCTTGCAAGTGTCTTTTTATCATAAAAACATGGAAAATAAAATAACAAAGCAAGAACAATGTTAAAAAGTTACTTTCTTAAAAATATTTTTCATATCTTGCAGACATCTTTTTAGCTTAATTATAGTACTAAATTATGCCCATTGGGATTACTTATGATAGTAAAATTAACAACATGTGTACATGTTTGTAGGATTGGGATCTTAAATTGAACAAAGATAAATGGATAATATATCGGTTTTCATGTACAAATCAATGCATGTGAATATTTCAGTTAACATTTCTGTGGCTTCAGAATTTTAAATCATTAGCACTAAACAAGAACAAGAATCTTTCCAAACTCTTATCTTATTTATTCCATATATAGTACAATGTTTATATTTTGGTCATAATTTTATGGGCCTGCTCTAGGGTTGCCAACATTCTAATCGCACAAAACTGAACACCCCTGCTCCTTCCCTTCCCGGAGGCCCCACCGCCCGTTCACTTCATCCCCCCTCCCTCCGTCACTCGCTCTCCCCCACTCTCACTCACTTTGGCCAGGCTGGGGTAGCGGGTTGGGGTGCAGGAGAGGGCTCCAGGCTGGGACAGGCGGTTGGAGTGTGTGTGGGGGGGGTATGGGCTCTGCGCTAGGGGTGTGGGCCTTGGGTGGTGCCAGAAATGAGGGGTTCGGGAGAGGGCTCCAGGCAGAGGGTTTGGGTCCGGGGGGGTGAGGACTCTGGCTGGGGGTGCAGGCTCTGGTGTGGGGCCGGGGATGAGGGGTTTGGGGTGCAGGAGGGGGCTCAGAGCTGGGGCAGGGGTTGGGGTGCGGGAGGAGGTGCAGGGTCCCGGCGGCACTTACCCTGGCTCCCAGGAAGTGGCCGCCAGGTCCCTGCGCCCCCTAGGGTGGCCCGGGGGGTTCTGCACACTGCCCTCGCGCCTGCAGGCACCGCCCCCACAGCTCCCATTGGTTGTGGTTCCTGGCCAATGGGAGCTGCTTAGCTGGCACTCAGGATGGGGGCAGTTCACAGAGCCTCCCTGGCCACCCATGTGCTTAGGGGCCGTCCGGTTCCGGGAACCTCATGTTACCAGGGCAGGCAGGGAGCCTGCCTTAGTCCCAGGCCTCTGCTGCACCGCTGACTGGACTTTTAATGGCCCGGTCAGCGGTGCTCACCGGCGCCACCAGGGTCCCTTTTTGACTGGGTGTTCTGGTCGAAAAACGGATGCCTGGCAACCTTAGCCTGCTCCTACTTCTACTGAGTTGTACAGAGGATCAGCCTATACAAGCACAGGATCTTATTACCTTTCACTTATGATCTTCCTGCCTTTCTTCCCTCCTATTCTGTGTTACAATCAATTATCTAGTTAGGCCTTGATCCTACAATTGCTTCTACATAGGCAGACTCAGTGCAGATCCAGAATTGGAGCCTTAGGGTACATCTACACTACAGCGGGGAGTCGATTTAAGATACGCAAATTCAGCTACGTGAATAGCGTAGCTGAATTCGACGTATTACAGCCGACTTACCCCGTTGTGAGGACGGCGGCAAAATCGACTTCTGCCGCTTTTTGTCGGCGGCGCTTACTACCACCTCCGCTGGTGGAGTTAGAGCGCCGATTCGGGGATCGATTGTCGCGTCCCGACGGGACGCGATAAATCGATCCCCGAGAGGTCGATTTCTACCCGCCGATTCAGGCGGGTAGTATAGACCAGGCCTTGGACTGTAAATTCTTTGGGGCAAGGCCACTTTATTGATTTGTATGATCTAGTACAACGTGGCCCTGTTTGGGGCCTTGGGGGAATGCTACTGTAATAGAAATAATGAATGATAAACTCCCATTGACTTAAATAGGGACAGGATTGTTTGTTTCTGTCATTTTGGATGTAAATTTTCACAGTAATCAAATAGACTGCAACAGTCCGCAATAAGTCTTTGGGAGCTTTTAAATCATCACTTCTACTGAATAAAAGTAACAGGAAAATGTGGCATTTAAGCAGTTTTATGAATATGTTTTGGTTTAGGACAGCTATATCAGCTGCTTAAGAACATTATTCATGTAAATGAGCTTGCTATGAAATGCATTATTACTCTACCCAGTTTCTTTTCAACAAGATAACTACATGTTCTGTCTATCTTGGGCACTTACAAAGCACCTATCACTTAACTATTTAGGTACCTGCACATTCAAATGATCAGAATAACATGCTTTTTATACATTTCAGTAGCATTGCAGCAAAATTGCTTTGATACATAAGCTTTAATAGTTTAAGATTTTTTTTAAAAAAGGACAAATATTGCACCATTTCCAGTAAAAGATATACGTTTATAGGCTGATGTCCGAGAGTTTGAAAATAAGCACCATTGTTGTGCTGTATATACAGATTTTAATGTGTTCAGGAATCCCTACAAGGAGAACATGAAACCATTAATCATTTTACACTTAATTTTATAAAATAAACATGAAAGGAAAGAATTAACTGTATTAAACAATTCCACTTTGTCTCAAAGTTGTTTATATTATTAGTCTGGGATTTTATTTATGTCTATCCTACATGCTGTGTAAAACACAGACAAAACAAGTATCAGCATGGAAATATTAACATTTCCCACTAATCTTAGAAAGGCAAAGATGTTAAAATTATTGATTTATATTCTGGTTTATGTAGTTGAAAGAGACAGATCGAGTCTGAGATGACTTGTGTTGTACATACCAATGAAGAAATACATCAGCTTCACTTAAGTTACTGCTAATACTCAACTACATTTCAGTGAAGTTACATTACTGCCAGAACAAGGTATTGATCTGTAGGCCTGTACTAAGGCAAAATGCCTACTGGCGCCAGCTCAAATTTGGCTCCAGCAGCATCTGTGGCATATAGCCCACGGGAGTAGCAAAGCTTGTCTGTGGCACATAGCCCACAGGAATTGCCTTGGCTCTATAGCTGCACATGCCTGCACCCAATCCCTTTGCTCAGTGCATAAACGTTGTCAGACCAAATGCCTCCTAGCACTTGAGGATGGGGATTATGGAGGACACAGTCCCCTTGCAATTCTCACACATGCCCTGTGTATTAAAAAAAAGTTATGGGGACCCAGTCCTGGTTCTCCCTCTTGCTCCCCCACCCAAGGAATAGATACAATGTTAGAGCTGGATAAAGGGCCTGGAAATGTTTAGGGCTCTGCATTGGGGCAGTGAGAAAGCTCATTTAAACAAGTGCTGTGCTCCCTTCTTCCAGCAGTGCTACATCCACATGGCCATGGATCTTTTCTCTCCCTCTTGAGCATCGCGTCTACTGGTGCAGCTAGCTTTAGGCAGCCATAAAGGACATGTGTATCTCTTACTGCAGCATAAAGTGGGTTCACTGACTTCATTGGGAGTTTTACTTGAGTAAGTATTAGAGGATTAGACCCCCAATTTGTTAAGGGTTTGTAATAGAACTTGGTCCTGCATTCCTTACTTGTACATAACTCCCACAATAATCAATAGGCCAGATTCTGCTCTAAAGATATTTGATTCCCCATTGAAGCCAAGGTAAGTTTTGCTGTAGGTGAGGTATGCAGAATCAATTATTAGGAAACTATTCTAGATTATTAAGTGGAATTATTGGCACACACTATACTGCAGTGGTGGGCAACCTGTGGCCCGCGAGCCGCACGCAGCCTGTCTGGGTAATCTGCTGGTGGGTCGCGAGACAGTTTGTTTACATTGACTGTCTGCCGGCATGGTCGCCCGCAGCTTCCAGTGGCCGCGGTTCGCCGTTCCCGGCCAATGGAAGCTGCGGGCAGCCGTGCCTGCAGACGGTCAATGTAAACAATCTGTCTTGCAGCCCACCAGTGGATTACCCTGACAGGCCCCGTGCAGCCCATTGGCCGCAGGATGCCCACCACTTCTATACTGTGTCTGCACTGTTTGGCAATGTGAACCCCAACGATTTGAAAGAAATAAAAAACACCCCAGTTTCAGAACAAATGTTAGTAATCACAATTATTTTAAAAATCACTTTTATGTAGAATTTCTGATTTCCTTATGTTTTAGTATATCTGTTCAGAACTCAATCCTAGCCATGTATAGTCAAAACTCTCATTGACATCAGCTGGAGTTTCAGGTGGAGAGAGTATACAGATTTGGCTGCTTAATGTCAGATACTAACTATTCTATTTTTCTGTTGTAAAACTGTCTTCTTTGTATCCTTTTTATTGTTCCACTTTTCAATTTAAATTTTAATTAGTTTTTTGGAAGTTTTTAAAACATGAATGTTTGCATCTAGCAAGTCAGTGCTGATTGGATTGTATTATTGCTCACTGTGGACCTGATCCTGCATTCATTGTAACCTAAAGCTCCACATGAACCCATTTGAAGCCAACAGAACTTGTGGGTATTCAGGGAATGCAGATCAGTCCATCAATAACATAAAGAGCCAAAATCTATGGGCCTGACTCAAGCGGAATTCCCATTGACTGCAACAGTAGTTTTGCCTGAGTCAGGACTGTCCGAGTAGGCCCAAACTCAGTATTAAAATTACAACTGGTATGTATTGCAGTACAAGAGGATATTTTTTATTTTTGAAAATCTTGTGCAATAAAACATATACAAATATAAAACATTTTACTTTTATATGGTACCAATGGGGTTAAAGGACGCATACTTGTAGCATAGACCCGAGAGAGAACTTGTGACAAAATGAATTACTAGCTTGTTGAAATCTAAAGTAAGCAAATACCAGAAGTTGTTCCAGAGCAATTATATTAGTTTTACTGTAAATGTAACATCAAATAGTGCACAGAGTGTTAGTATATTTTCTTCACCAATCCTTTTAAATGTTACATACATCAGGGGTTCTCAACCTTTTTCTTTCTGAGTCCCCCCAACATGCTATAAAAACTCCATGATCCATCTGTGCCACAACAACTGTTTTTCTGCATATAAAAAACAGGGCCGGCATTAAGGGGTAGCAAGCAGGGGCAGCTCCAGGCACCAGCGCAGCAAGCGCGTGCCTGGGGCGGCAAGCCGCAGGGGGCGGCATGCCAGTCACTGTGAGGGCGGAAGTCAGGCTGCCTTCGGCGGCATGCCTGTGGGAGGTCTGCCGGTCCCATGGCTTCAGCGGCAATTTGGCGGCGGGCACACTGAAGGAGCAGGACTGGCAGATCACCCGCAGAAACGCCGCTGATCCGCCGAAGGCTGCCTGACTGTCGTGCTTGGGGCAGCAAAAATCATAGAGCCGCTCCTGGTAGCAAGGAGGGCAATTGCCTAGGGACCCAAGCTACAGTGGCCCCCGCATGGCTAAGCTGCTCAGGCTTCAGCTTCAAGCCCGGATGGTGGGACTCGGGGAGGTGGAGCTTTGGCTTTCTGTCCTGGGCCCCACTGAAACCTGCTTGTGGCCCACCAGACGGCCTCGGACCCCTGGTTAAGAACTGCTGACATACATGAAGAAAGTTAATGGTCACCTAGTTAATAATCATTGGAATTTAATTTATTCATGTGAATATTTTACACAAGTGCTATGCCTTGCAGTAAGAATTTTTAGGTGCTTGATTTTATCACATAGGAAAATTTTATCTGAAACATGAGACCTGTTTTCTGCCACTTACTGTGAACGCTTATCACCCATTTAGGTACTTTAAAATTTAACTTTCATTGTAGTATAAACATGAATTAACTCATCTCCCATTGTACAGTTACATGCACATACAATCTATGAGAATTATTTTCGAAATACTACATCATGCACCATCTACTATATGTGATGTTACAATTTATAAAGAAGAAAAAATAAGTAAAAGATCAACTTTTATTTCATTCCCAGTACATTATAATTTTTATAGCAATGTCAATGGACCTTTAAGGATGTCTCCAAAAGAATTTAGTTATAAAGTCAGGTGACAAAAAAATTATAATTTTTTGTATCGGGAGAAATATATGTCTCTGCCGCAGAAACAAGGGCTTCTGCTGTTCTCTTGCTAAAAAATAGTATGCTTAGTCTGCTTGGCAGAGAAAAAGATAGGTTGACCACAAGTCTAGGATCATATATGTCTGGCTCAGGGCCCTCACTGCAAATTCGCATCAGATTCTCAAGCACTTTTTCAAACATTCTGTTTCTGTAACATGATTTTGTCCTCTTGAGAAATAAGAACCCTTTCTTCAGAACAGCAATTGAAACCGGAAATGACTGGATAATATAAATCATATGATAAAGATTAGGCAATTTATCTTTGCAGTTTGACAGCACACATTGACAAAGATTTTGCCTTGAGAGTTGAGTTAGACTTTTCAGTCTAAAACTTCTGAATAAATCCCAAATGGCCAACTGGGAATCATCAACGTTGTATAATTTTAACACTATTTCAAATATAGTTAAATAAATCTTTCAAGCTCTTTAATCCCATGTTCTTCTAGAGCTTGTTTCTTGGCTGGCCAAATGTTTATGTCCAGCAATTTCACACAGTGACAAATCTTTATGTAAGTCTCCAAAGCTGTTTCTCACAGTTTGCTAGGTCATCAGTGTAGGTGAGACCTAAAATTCTTAAGCACATTACTATCACCATATAGTCTGATCCCATTGCAAGTTACTGACTTTGGGTTTTTTTCTGCGTCAGCTAACAAGTCATTCAGTGCAACATACAAAGTTCCATTCTTTATCCTTTCTAGAGTACGGTAGAATTTCTCCAGCAGTGATATGACATAGAACAAATCAACACAATCTTTCTGAAGAGACAATGCCAGCTTTGAGAATGGATCAACTATTTCTATTATTAGTAAATGATGCAGCACAAACTTCAAGGGTTTCAGAGTTCTCAAATAGCCATAGGGTCTTGTTTTATCAACAAGAGTTGTTATTTTCTCACTGACCATGCTTTCAAGATGTGGCACTACCATAGGAAATAACTGAATAAAAGGCTTTACTTGCCCTATTTTTGTGCTGTACCCAATGGGTTTCATTTGCTTTCTCAGGCCTGGTCTACACTAGGCGTTTATGTCGAAGTTAGCGCCGTTACATCGAATTAACCCTGCACCCGTCCACACCGCGAAGGTATTTAGTTCGACATAGAGGTCTCTTTAATTCGACTTCTGTACTCCTCCCCGACGAGGGGAGTAGCGCTAAATTCGACATGGCCATGTCGAATTAGGCTAGGTGTGGATGGAAATCGACGTTAATAGCTCCGGGAGCTATCCCACAGTGCACCACTCTGTTGACGCTCTGGACAGCAGTACGAGCTCGGATGCTCTGACCAGCCACACAGGAAAAGCCCCGGGAAAATTTGAATTTGAATTCCTTTTCCTGTCTGGCCAGTTTGAATCTCATTTCCTGTCTGGACATCGTGGCGAGCTCAGCAGCACTGGCAACGATGCAGAGCTCTCCAGCACTGATGGCAGTGCAAGCTCAGAATAGAAAGAGGGCCCCAGCATGGACTGATCGGGAAGTCTTGGATCTCATCGCTGTGTGGGGCGATGAGTCCGTGCTTTCCGAGCTGCGATCCAAAAGACGGAATGCAAAGATCTATGAGAAGATCTCTAAAGACATGGCAGAGAGAGGATACAGCCGGGATGTAACGCAGTGCCGCGTGAAAATCAAGGAGCTGAGGCAAGGCTACCAGAAGACCAAAGAGGCAAACGGACGCTCCGGATCCCATCCCCAGACATCCCGTTTCTACGAGGCACTGCATTCCATCCTCGGTGCGGCCGCCACCACTACCCCACCACTGACTGTGGACTCTGAGGATGGGATAGTGTCCACGGCCGGATCCTCGGACATGTTAGCGGACGGGGAAGATGAGGAAGGAGATGAGGAGGACGAGGCAGTCGACAGCGCTCACAACGCTGATTTCCCCGACAGCCAGGATCTCTTCATCACCCTTACAGAGATCCCCTACCAACCCTCCCCAGCCGTTACCCCGGACACAGAATCTGGTGAAGGATCATCCAGTAAGTGTTGTAAACATCTAAACATTTATTTGTAACAGAACATGATTATTAACAATGTAAAAAATGGGTTTCTCATGATTACTTTGAATAACTTAACGGTTCAGTCATGGGCAGTGCAAGTATTTCAAAAAAATCTAGCAATGTCCGGTTTTGCATGATTGTCCTGCCCAAGCCGCTCTACTGTGTAGTCCCTGCTACTGCAGCTACAGTAAGATGCGGTCTATATGTCCGGGGATGGAGCAGAAATCCTCCTGGGACATCTCAAGGAAGCTCTCCTGCAGGTAATTTGAAATCCGCTGCATTAGGTTCTTGGGGAGAGCGGCCTTATTGGGTCCTCCGTAGTAGGACACGTTGCCGCGCCACGAGACTAGCAAGTACTCCGGAATCATTGCTTGGCACAGCATGGCGGCATACGGCCCTGGTCTTTGGAGGCTTTCCCGGAGCATTCTCTGTCTGTCGCTCTCAGAGATCCTCATGAGGGTGATGTCGCTCATGAAGACCTGCTTTGAATGAGGTAGGGGAATGTTATTAGTGTTGGCTGGTTTGCAGCCACGCGGTGGAGGCGGGAAAGGGTCAGCCGAAAGGGATCGTTCCCGGGGACAGCCGCGAGGGTGTGGGACAGGAGCAAACTTCCTGCTTGCCGGATTGCTGGCAGCAGGGACCGACATTGATTTCAATGTGAAATGAGGCCATTGCTAATATTAAAGTTTTAAGCTGCCACGAATCTACGGCTTACCATGTCTGCCTGCAACAGAAATTCCGTTGTCCTGACAGGGTTCTCAAAAGTGCTCTGCAAAACCACAGACAGTGAATGCGAAGGCCGAGAATTCGACCTTGTGCTGAGTGCGCATGTGATAGGTGCTGTGCATGGTCCTGTTCACAGAGAAAGACTATGTTCTTTGTTCACAACTACATTTATCTTTCTGAGGAATTCACTCCCTTTTTCCCATTCCCACAGCCCCATCTGCGACTGTCTCACAACCTAGCCTGTCATCACACTCCCAGAGGCTAGGGAGGATTAGGCATAAGAAGAAGAGGACACGGGAGGACATGTTCTCCGAGCTTATAGCCTGCTCCAGAGCACAGGCAGCACAGCAGACCCAGTGGCGGGAGAACTTGTCCCAAATGCACCAAGCCAACATGGATCGGGAGGAGAGGTGGCGTCAGGAAGACCAGCAGGCGACTCAAACCCTGCTTGGACTACTGAGGGAGCAAACGGACACGCTCCGGCGCCTTGTGGATGTTCTGCAGGAACGGAGGCAGGAGGACAGAGCCCCGCTGCAGTCCATCTCTAACCGCCCTCCCCCGCCACCAAGTCCCATACTCCCTTCACCCAAAGTGCACAGAAGGAGAGGCGGCAGAGTCCCTGCTAACTCTCACTGCACCCCTGCAGAGAGCTCGAGCAGCAGAAGGCTCTCAGTCCCCAAAGTTTGACAAGTTCTTTCCTTCCCGCCTGACACAAGCCCCCGTCCAAGTTTCACTTCCCAGTCCCCTGTGTAGTTGTTAATAAAAAATATGTTTCTGTTAACTACTGTTTCCATCATGTTCTTTTGGAGGAGGGGGGGAAAGGGGGTTGGTAATTGGACAGGACAGTCACCTTTGGCAGGGTACATAGTCGGGGGCAGGCACAGCAGCAGGGCACATACATAGTGCAGTGATGCAGTGACTACTTACCCTGGTTAGTCTGGGAGGTTCTTTTCATGTTATGTGGTGGGAGGTGGGTTGCTCTGTGACTTTGTGGCACGGGAGGGCAGTTAGAGATCTGAAGCGGCGGTCCTTAGGCAGGATCACAGAGCCACACAGCAGGGGATCTGTAAGCGTCCCCCCCCGCCACAAAGTCACATAGTACCCCCATACACACAGTCCCTATCAGGAGGGGTGACAGGCTCCGTTGAAAGAACCATCCCACCGCACCGGAGCCTGTCAGTCCTTCAGTTTAGAAGCTGCATTCGCGCGACTACACTACACCCGCTCCGCACCACAGTCTGCGTCCCAGTTTTAAAAAATTCCCGCGAAAACAGTATTACAGAAAACGGTGTGCTTTAACAAAGTAGAACTATTTTTATTTTGAAACGTGTGTTGGAAGTGGGGTGAAGGCTTCTCTGTACACAAAATTAGAAAGTCACAGGTTACCCTGCTCACTCAGGAACTTTGCTTTCAAAGCCTCCCGGATGCACAGCGCTTCCCGCTGGTCTCTTCTAATCGCCCGGCTGTCTGGCTGTGAGTAATCAGCAGCCAGGCTAATTTCCTCAACCTCCCACCCCGCCATAAAGGTCTCCCCCTTGCTCTCACAGAGATTGTGGAGCACACAGCAAGCTGCTATAACAATGGGGATATTGGTTTCGCTGAGATCACAGCGAGTCATCAAGCTTCTCCATCTCCCCTTGAGACGTCCAAAAGCACACTCCACCACCATTCTGCACTTGCTCAGCCGGTAGTTGAAGAGTTCTTTTTCAGTGTCCAGGGCGCCAGTATAGGGCTTCGTGAGCCAGGGCATTAGCGGGTAGGCTGGGTCCCCGAGGATGACTATAGGCATCTCCACATCCCCAACAGTTATTTTGTGGTCCGGGAAGTAAATACCTTGTTGCAGCCGTCTAAACAGACCAGAGTTCCTGAAAACACGAGCGTCATGAACCTTGCCCGGCCATCCCACGTAGATGTTGGTAAAACGTCCCCTGTGGTCCACCAGTGCTTGCAGCACCATGGAAAAGTAGCCCTTTCTGTTAATGTACTGGCTGGCCTGGTGGTCCGGTGCCAGGATAGGGATGTGAGTTCCATCTATGGCCCCACCGCAGTTTGGGAATCCCATCGCTGCGAAGCCATCTATGATCGCCTCCACGTTTCCCAGGGTCACTACCTTTGGCAGCAGTACATCAACGATTGCCTTGGCTACTTGCATCACAACAACCCCCACGGTAGATTTGCCCACCCCAAACTGGCTCGCGACTGACCGGTAGCTGTCAGGCGTTGCAAGCTTCCAGAGGGCTATGGCCACTCGCTTCTGGACAGTCAGGGCTGGTCGCATCCGGGTGTCATTGCGCTTCAGGGCAGGGGACAGCAACTCACAAAGTTCAAGGAAAGTTCCCTTCCGCATGCGGAAGTTTCGCAGCCACTGTGATTCATCCCAGACCTGCAGCACTATGCGGTCCCACCACTCAGTGCTTGTTTCCCGTGCCCAGAATCGCCGTTCCACGGCATCAACATGACCCATTGCCACCGTGATGTCCTCGGCGCTGGGTCCCCTGCTTTCTGAGAGGTCTGTGCTACTCTCACACTTCAGGCCATCACCGCGTTGACGTAGCCTCCTCGCCTGACTTTTCTGCATCTGCCTCAGGGCAACCTGTATGATAAGCTGCGAGGCGTTGAGAGCGGCCACAACTGCAGCGATGGTTGCAGCGGGCTCCATGCTCACAGTGCTGTGGCGTCCGCGCTGTCAATGACTTGAAAAGTGCGCGAAATGATTTCCCGCCGGCGCTTTCAGGGAGGGAGGGAGGGCGGGAGTGAGTGATGGATGGATGACGACAGTTACCCAAAAGCACCCTCGACACATTTTTTTACCCAGAAGGCATTGGTGGCTCGACCCAGAATTCCAATGGGCAGCGGGGACTGCGGGAACTGTGGGATAGCTGCCCACAGTGCACCGCTTCCAATGTCGACGCTTTCCCCGTTAGTGTGGACTCACAAAGTCGAATTACTGTCCTTAGTGTGGACACACACGTTCGACTTTGCAATATCGATTCCAAATATTCGATTTAAGTAAAATCGAACTACTCTCGTAGTGTAGACAAGGCCTCAGACTGGGTTATAGTTTCCTCCATAATCTCTGTTAAGTTTTTTAAATCACAAAGATGTTTAGGGGTGTTTTGGTATAAGTTAAGCATTTCAGTATCATCAAAACCAATATTTTAAAAAGTATGTTTAGCTGCCAGCTCCATACGGTGCCTTAGGCAATGCAATGACATAAAAATGGTATATAGCCTGCTTGAGGAGGACAATGACTTCTTTCTTGATTTCCAGGTTAAAAGTGCCATCTCCCATGAATCTAACATGTTTATTACTAATATCTATGTGTTAAGGAGACAGTGAGAAGAGTGTGCTTCAGGATGTCAGCATTATTATGCTTACCATCATGTAGACCCAAGAACTTAACATTTGGCAATCCAATGTTATACACAGTACATATATCATTTCTAAGTCATTTGAGTCGGTAGAGCCATCGATGAATAATAAAAAATAGTGAGTCTGCTCCATGGCAGTTATCATTTTATGTTTTACAACTTGTCGTATGATATCAGTGAACTCCTTACATCTCATTTCTGTTATGTATGCTTGTCCCAAATCTACTCTGTGACAGCTATATGAAGAAAGTTAGTACATGGAATTTCGCCTTTTGCCATTGTGTATACAATATTAAACAATTTGGCAACAGGCTGCCTTTTGCTTGCTTCAGTGCTACAAAACCTCTGTTCTGAGATACTAATATATAGTTATCTAAGATAGCAGCAGTAGGGAATTTTTCAAAACTGATTGCTCTTTGGTGCACTTCACTGCAGAAGTGTTTGTTTCTGTTATCCTTTTTTTCAGGGATGAGCCATTAATGTTATTGAGAAAGGCAGCACTATAATTTCACATTGCTCTAATCTGAACCTCATGTTTTGTACACACAAAGCAATAAATTCTACCCACAACCACACTATTCCCAGATACATATTGCAGCCAGTCACTGGCATTATTCACCTTTGCTTCCCATTTTCAATCATCCCCACACAAAGATCCATGCTGTCGCTGTCCTCTCTAATCCTGTTCTCTGCTCAGTCAGTTCTCTGCCTTCCCAAGATCCTTATGAATAGCTTTGCTCCAGTCTACTGTCAGGACCAGAAAAATATGAAGAATATGAAGTCATATCTGCCAGCAGAAAGTCTTCCCAGTAATTTACCAAAATACTTTAAAATGAAAGATTCTAACCTCAGTTGGTATCCACCATTCTGGAACTTCCATAGTGAAATCAAGGAAACCTGCACACATTTTGTTCTGTGGAACGAAGAAACCAAAACACAGCTTCTTCTGTAGAGACAATGCCAGCTTTGAGAATGGATCAACTATTTCAAAGCACTGGGTGTTTTCACAAGTACATGGCACTATAGTGATGTCCATTAGCATAACTGCAGGTAAAGTCTGTCAGTGCTGTGAATAAGTGGTCTGTCCTCTTGTTATAAGTGGTCTGAAAAGGAATATCTCCTGGCAAGTATCCTCTCAATCCTATATGATAAATGCACTAAAGAGCTCAGCAAATGAATATACTCTATGCATATTGAGGAGAAGAAAGCACAATGAAAAAGTTCACGTGGGACTCAGGCGTGCAGAGCACCTTCTTTTAGAAAGCTCTCAGCTTTTCAAAGGACTGGGCTCATGGAGTGAATTATGACCACATATAAATTAAGTCATGTATTTTAAAAGGTTCCAGGTTACAGATGGCATTTCTGAACCTATTGCTTGTACCGGCCATTTTGCTGAGATGTAACATAGGCCCTGAGTCTGCAAGTGACTGCACAGACACATCTTGTTAGGGTTCTCTGCAGGACTCTGCCTGAACAGGGTCACTTGTAGCACTGGGACCATAATTTGTGTCATTGGTTACACAAAAGCAATCCAGTCTCTATCCTGACCTTAATCTATGTGTCGCAGTTTCTTCATCTGTCAAATGGGGATAATAATGTTCGCACATCTTTGTAAATCACTTGGGGATCTACAAATTAATAGTTTAATGCAAATGGTAACCACATTTATAATAGTAAATACTAAAAAAAGAGTTCGCGTAGGGGTATTAAACATCTTGCTTCAGGCTTTAAGCCAATCTCTAACTATTAGGATTAGTAGGATATTTCCCTGGTAGGCAGATTATCCCACATCTTCCTACTATGGGATTTCTTGCACCTTCTTTTTAAACATCTGGTGCTGGCCACTGTCAGAGATAAGATATGGAAGTAGATGGATCACTGGTCTGATCCAGCATGGCAGTTCTGAAGTCATTTCAAGTTGTGAGGCCGGGACTTTTCATTAAAATGGCTTCCATTCACGGTATGCTCAGCAATTTCAGTTGTAATTAAATCTTTGGACCCAGTCCTACAGTCCCCACAGAGGTAAAGTCCCACTGAAGCACTGGGTGTTTTCACAAAATAGTTGCCCCTTTTTTGATATTCAGTTTGACAAATTTCAGAACATGAGCATCTCACACAAATCATACGTGAGTTTGTAATACTTTTAAAATATTTTATATAAAATTCTTCCATTTCTTTAAGAAGGAAATATTTTAAAAATTATTGGGCAGTTTATGCAAACCAGTTCTACTGAAACAATTAAATTTGATATTTGATTTTACTTCTGAGGGGGAAAAAAGACATTTAACATTAAATAGTAAATATTTTTAAACATTTGAAAAGACACAAGTAATTTACAGTTGCACTCAAGTACATGGCACTATAGTGATGTCCATTAGCATAACTGCAGGTAAAGTCTGTCAGTGCTGTGAATAAGTGGTCTGTCCTCTTGTTATAAGTGGTCTGAAAAGGAATATCTCCTGGCAAGTATCCTCTCAATCCTATATGATAAATGCACTAAAGAGCTCAGCAAATGAATATACTCTATGCATATTGAGGAGAAGAAAGCACAAGGAAAAATGGGATGCTCCAAGTTGATAGGCCTTTCATAACTTAAAATTCCAAGGATGCATTGCGGTATTTTTTTTAAAGCAGCCTTTCCTATAATCCAAGCATGCAAGCTGCTGAGAGGCTGATCATTCTTCATTTAGAGAAATCAATGTGGGATGGAGGAGCCACAGAAAACCCTCAGTACAGAGGAGTCAAAGAAGCTGAAAAGTTCTGTGACAGATGTAAGTAGAGTCAGGATGAGCTCTACCCGGACATCTGGTGGTGAATTATGGCGAGTGTGGAAAAGAAATCCAGGGGCTGATCTTGTTTGCATAGGCACACCCACCCCGCCTAGCCATGAGCCCACGGAAGCCCCAAATGGTCACTTTGGCTGCTGTGGGATCCCCAGTTTCTCTGTTATTGGGGCAGGAAAGTGTTGTTACCCTGATTATGTGAATCAAGGACAATGAAAGTGTTTTATGACAGAGGGTCTCACCATCACCTAAGTAGCACTCGCTAGACAAGGGACATGGGTTCCAAAACACAGTGAATTGAGAGAGTATGGGAACAGGTATTTGTGTCTGATGGGCTGGGCCTCTTTGAGGGCCTGAAACACCAATTGCACCACCTTCTCTCTCTCTACTATTGAATAGCAGAGCTAATTTTGATTCTATTGTGAGTCTTGTTACAGGTTGCTATGTGGAATTCACTTTGGGCCAATGGTGTACCAGCACTGGGGCTCCCCTACTACAAGCTGGAATCATTAAGAGCTGAAATCACTAAAGAGCTAAAGTTACTAAGAGCTGACATCACTGAGTGCTGTGTTAACTAGTGGGGGAGCCTGAAGCTATATTGCTAAGCGGCTGGCAGAGGGGAGCAGTTTCCAGGATGCCTGGTGGAGTGGCCCACAGAACAGCGAGCGGAGCTGAGCAGTTTGCGGGACAGCTGGTGGAGTGCAGCAGTTTGTGGGACGATTGGAGCGGCCCATGGAAAGGCAAGCGGAGCAGAGTGGAGCTGAGCAGTTTGCGGGGACAGCTGGAGGAGCTGGTAGAGCGGAGCAGTTCGTGGAGCAGCAGGAGCGGCTCGTGGTGAAGGCTGCAGCGGAACCCCACGGAGAGGTGGGCAGTTGGCCTCAGACCACATAAGGTGCCCCATAATACCCTGCGTGTCCCCTTCCCCCCCCCACTTTCCACCCAGGCTGGGGGGGGGTGTAAAACCCTGCAGATAAACTTTTGAACTCTGGGGCTGCACTGACCAGGGGCAGAGACTTTTGGGGTGTTGGACTTTGGGGACACGGCCCAATTTGCTGGGGTGGGTCTTTTGCTCAGGGTTTGTGTTATGAATCCTGTTTGTGATGTTTTTCTAATTTACTGCTGATGTCGTTTACATCATGTTATTAAACATTTTCTGCTACACTCAGACTCCGTGCTTGCGAGAGGGGAAGGATTGCCTCTTAGAGGCGCCCAGGGGGGTGGTATGGTAATTGTCCCAGGTCACTGGGTGGGGACTCGAGCTGGTTTTGCATTGCGTTATTGAAACAGAACCCCTAGATACTGAACCCGGCCCTTGTTGCTGCCAACTCAGATGGGCAGAAGGGTTACACATAGAACTTTTTAGTTTGCTCATATAACTGGGAAACTGCTAATAGCTCTGCAGAGGGACTCAACTGCTCCATGCCACAGTTGCGGCCTGTTGCAGCTCAGTTTAACCCTGCAGGGTTGGCTGGAGAAGGGACAGGAGGAGTTTGGTTTTTTAAATTAGATATGCCATCACATTTCACACAGGTCCAATGACCATAAACTCCTGAGTAGGAGCTGCAGAGGGGTTGTGATTGCTATTCTGTCCCAGGCTTGAATAGCAAAAGGTCTGATCAGGCTTTTCTAGGCCTGTCCATAGGCTGGATTGATTAATTCTACACTTTGTCCCTCACACAAAATTTACTTCATCAACTTGGTACGGGCAATGGGCTTAATTTCACCCCTGCAGAACTCTCTTGCATTTAAAAACTCAAACAAGTAAATATTATTTTTGAAAAATTGTAAATTAAATAAAATTGTTCCCACCTGTTAGTTTGTATAGTAATTTTCAGTCTGGAGCAAATTTTACTGCTGAGTTCCATGCCAATAAAAATGAAATCATGAAAACTCAGGGACCAAATTCAGCAAATGTGGTAAACAGAGGACTAACATATGCAAAATAAATCCATTGCTTCAGAAGGGAGATTCACTAGTGGGTAATACAAGCTGCGTGTCTGGCTTACAATGATGGGAAGGGCCAGTTTTAACATATAGCAGGACTAGAGCTGGTAGCAAAATTTCCAAAGAAATATTTTTCTGTTGGAAAATGTTGATTAGTCAAAATCAACATGTTCATGTAGAATGTTTCAATTACAATTAAATTTCATTTAAAAAAAAACTTGATAAAATCAAAACATTCCAAAACCTTATGAGAATGAAAAGTTTGGATTATTTATTTTGAAATCCCTTTTCATTTCAAAATTTATTTTAAATTAAAATTTAATTATTTTATGAAACAAAAAAAAATATAAAAAAAACATATTTAGGCAATCAGTAGGTGATTGCCAACGCTTGGTTTAAGAAAAGAAAAAGTCATCTTTTCACCTACCAAAACAGTGGACTAAGCACGCAAATAGATTTCTTGCTAGCCCAAATGAACCAGAGGAAGATGGTTAGAGACTGTAAGGTTATCCTAAGTGAAATGGGACACAAGCTATTTGTGACTGTCGTGACTAGCAACACACCATGCAAACTGCATGTCACAACAGCAGATAAGTTTAGGGAGACGGTCACAAAGTTTGAGCCACAAGATATGCACATTGGAACAGCAAAAGAGGAGTGGTGTATCTTCAAGAATGTATTGATCTGAGATGCTGTGGTGCTATGTGGATGCGCTAAGCTGGCTAGACCACAATCTTCTGAAGAATGGCATCATGAAGATGTGAAGAAAGGATTAAGAAATAAGAGAGAAGCCAGAAAGATGGTGCCAAATAACCTTTTGGAAAAAGCAGTTACCTCCTACAGAGCCTCTAAGAGAGCAGCAAAACAAACAATCAGAAAGGTGAGAATCCCAGTTTTATATGAGCTGTATAGTGAGTTGAACAACTGCCCTCAGCTTGCCAAGAAAAAAAAATGTGATTGTGTGGACAAGAAACATAAGGAAGGAAGATGGAACGAACATATTGTTTGTAAAGGATACAGCGGGAAGCCTGTTTACGACAGGAGACATAGTATTCTCACCATCAGTTACATATTATGAGGATCTGCTTCATGAGGAAAACCTTTTGTATGCTACACTACCATTGTGTGAACTGATAATTAAAGATATTGGTGACTTATCAGAGGATGATATCAAAGCTGCACTGCTGAAGATGGCATGCGGAAAAGCAGTAGGTCTAGATAAAGGCATGCCAGAAATGATGAAAGCCTTGAGAGAGGTTGGTGAACGCTGGCTCACACAAGTCCTGTGCGCAGTTTCAAAGGAAAAGAAAATCCCAAGAGAATGGGGAAAGTCCATATTCGTACCAGTATATAAACAAAAGAGTGACATACATGTTTGAAGTGGGCCAGAACTTAGTCCATTACTATTCAAAATTGTGATGGACTTCATAAATAAGTAAATCCAAATAAAATTGGCACAAAGTTGATCTATTCAGCTGATATTTCACTAATGACTGACAGTGAGGAAGATTTGGTCCAGATGATTGATGCCTATGACAGAGAACTAACAAACTATGGCCTCAAAATGAGAAAAGAAAAAACTGAAGTGGGTGACTTGCATGGAACCAAGACAGATGAATATCAACATTGAGAGCCAGTGTCTAAATCAGGTTTCTGCATTTAAGTACTGTGAGGTTGATTAGCAGCAAATGCAGAAATTGACAAGGTAAGGAGTACAGGGGAAGTCTAGTGTAAGAAAAGTAGGGTGATTTATGACATTTGGATGCCTACACTACTTTAGGGACAACTATACAAAACCATGGTAAGACCAGCTCTTCTGTATGGATCAAAGACATGGGCAACCAAAAAGAGTCACTTGAGAAGAACTGAAGCCATTGAAATAAGATATTTGAGGGCAGTTAGAGGGCAAACTTTGCTGGACCACGTGTCGAATGATGTCACAAGGACTGCAGACATTGTTCTGCAGTATCAGAGAGAAACTGCAAAACAGGAGGCTGAGATGGTGTGGGCATGTTAGAAAGATGGATGAAGGGAGGCATTTGAGACTAGAGTTCATGGGCGAAGAACAAAAGGATGGCCAAGAAAACGATGGATAGACCGTGAATGGGACTACGGAATGGATATGGAGGGAGTGTGGGACTTGCAAGGCTGGAAAAGAGTGATCTGGTGACCTGACTCCACCTAGTCAAGAAAAGGGGCAGAAGAGGAAGATTACATTATTTTATATTATATTTTAATTTTATATTTTATATTCTACCAATTACCAAACCAAGTAGCAATTAGAATGCCACTTACCAATTAGAATGTCAGTTTTAAAATGAACTACTAATTAGAATACCAATTACTAACGATATTATTTAAATTGAACAGAAATGAAAAGTTTTGATTGACCTGAAACAAAACTTTTTCAGACTGGAAATTCCAAGTTTTGACCAGCTTTAACCAGGACTTTTCACAGCTCACACCAATGTAAACCTCCTTGAGAAACTATTGCATTAGCACCAGGGCCGGCTCCAGGCACCAGCTTAACAAGCAGGTGCTTGGGGCGCACAAGGGAGAGGGGCGGCACGTGCGGCAATTCAGGGGCGGCAGGTCCCTCACTCCCTCTAGGAGCGAAGGACCTGCTGCTGCCGCCGATCGCGGCTTTTTTTTTTTTTTTTGCTTGGGGCGGCAGAAATGCTGGAGCTGGCCATGATTAGCACTCACCCTCCATTCCATACTTACAAATATTGATGCAACCTCTTTCTGACAGAGTGCCCTGGCTCCTAGACACAGTTTGTGCCCTCAGGGACTTCTGCAACATTTATCACAGCATAAGCTAACATAAGCATTTACAAGCACAGCTGCAGCACTGGTGAATGTGACACAGTCCTGAGGAAGAGAATGAATGCCTTATGGGGCTGGTTGCATCATTCAGGTGTATATCCTAATAAAAACAAAATGTAGAGTCAAAAAGTACAATGAAGAGCTGCATCACAGGCTCCTACAGGACACCCTTAAACAAGACTCCTCCCTGGTGATTATTTTGTATTGTAACAAGAAAACTACACTATGTGTTATGCTGTTGCCTTGAAATCTCAGCCCTTGCAAATAATTTACTAAAATATTTACTTCACACTGCACCTAACTTGGTTACACTGGCCAAATTCTGATCTGACTTACACTCCGTGGAATCTCACTGGCTTCCAAGAATGTTAGTCAAATAGATTTTGGCTAAGTATCCAATTCAAGGCCAGACCATCTGCTCCATTGGCAAAAAACGGTAGGAAAGGATTAGAAGGAAGGAAGGTTTCCCCTAGAACATACCATCAGGGGCAAGAGTTGCTACTTCTCTGTGCAGAGTGAGTGGATGATTATATCCCCAGAACCTGTAGATTTGAAGGAATCTACTAGATGTATAGGACTGTCTGTGTAGAGGCCGAGTGCCTTCATGCTTTCTTCAGGTCACCTTCCTGCAACACTTTTGCCACCAAAACCTGCCTTCAGAGGGAGACTCATGATGTGGCAACTAGAATTGCCAGGCCTGAAGATTTTCAGAGTGAACTTGGATCTCTCAGGAGCTCTGAACAGGAGAGGGAATACCGACAGACAGCACTTGTAACAGCCTTAACCCCTAGAAAGCGTCGAGACTGGGAAACTCCTGAATATTGAGTGAAGAGGATGTTTTATTCCTCCTGTCAATAAAATCCTCTACAGTTGGTCACATAAATGGCTATCTGCCTATGTGTTCCCCTTTAGCAGAATGCTACACAATCTGTCCCATTTTAAATCCTGTTATTTTTATTGTTGTGCATGATTTTCTGAGATCAAGGAATCATAAAACATTTACTAAAAGTAGTAAAAATATAGTAATGTGAAGTAATTATAGCATAACAAACATAACAAAGTAAGTGTATGAATGCTTTCATATAGTTGAGACTCCACATTATTATTCCAGCAATATTCTAATTTGGTTTGTAAAATGTATCACCATCTTTCAGAAGACATTGTTATATGACTTCTAGGCCTATAAGTGTTAACTTATGAATTCTGTGTAGAAATTATTTACTAAGGAGGGCCAAGAGTGTTCATCATCCACCCACATTTTGGGGCTTTGGATGGATCAAAGATTGGTAATGGGATATAGACAGAGCCTTCCTCTTCTAGGTCACAGATTCAAATCAAAGCCTAGGTTAGTGGTAAATGAAAACTGTTACTATTCAGTCTGGTTCCAAGTGGAAAGGTGATCACATTTTTAAAACTTACCACAGTTAGCAGTTGTAGCAGAGAATGGGCAGAAAGCTAAGACGGTCAATTCTATAGAACAGGCTTAAGGACACTAGAGGGCAACATGGGTGAAGACTGTAATGCTGCTGCCCTTGTTATTATTTTGTTTATTGTAGCCCCAGAGACCCCAAACAGAATGAGGGCCCCATGGTGCTAGGTGCTGTACACCATGTAATTAGTGACAGTCACTACCCTAAACAACGTAGTCTGTTGTACCTGTTCTGTGGATAAATACAGGACTTCAATCTGATACCTTCTATGAGACGTAAGTTCACTTTAAAAAGCAAAAATATAAGGGAAATCATCTGTATTTATATTCTAGTCCTAACAGTTTTTATCAAGCTCCTACAACACAAAGACTCGTTTCTCAAATAACCTTTATACTTGCATACAGGTAAGGATCAGCTGTGCAGATTTATCTTTAACATGGGGGAATGTTAACTTTACATAGAATTGCATATGGTTGCATCTTGACAAATATAGAGACTTTATGTCATTTGTTCGTATTGACAGGAAGTCTTTTAAATGTGAAAGAATAGGCAGAAACAGTTTTGGAGTGATGAGAATGATGTGAAAAGATGAGATAATATAAAAATGGGATAATTTTAACAGTGCTTGGTTTAGTTTGCATTTGAAAATGAACAATATAGTCCACGTGATCATGATGCAAACTACTTCTCTAGCACCCTCTAGAGGCTGCTTAAAGAGTGGCATTACTGTCTTAAAGGATGTCAACTCTCTTGGCAACAGAGTTGATGGTGAAAGAGAGCTCCTGAATTTTGTACTGAGGAGATGGTACAAGAAAGCCAGAAACTGAGAGCAAGAATCAAGAGGATGGGGTATTGAAATCCAAATGGGGATTTTGGGGGAGGGATAGCTCAGTGGTTTGAGCATTGGCCTGCTAACCCAGGGTTGTGAGTTCAATCCTTGAGGGGGCCACTTAGGGATCTGGGGCAAAATCAGTACTTGGTCCTGCTAGTGAAGGCAGGGGGCTGGACTCAATGACCCTTCAAGCTCCCTTCCAGTTCTAGGAGATAGGATATCTCCATTAATTTAAATTTCAAAGAAAACTGATTGAGTCTTGCTCTGTCTTGGGGGTGTGGAGTTAAGCATCTTTTTGGCATAAATTCTTGTTCATAAGACAATGTCCATGAAATGCAAAAATAATTTTTTTATTTAAAACAGTTAAAAATTTCTGTGTGACTAGCCACATGCAGTATTTTAAGATGCCATAATTGTAGTTTTCATGTGAAGAAAGAAATCTAGTGGACTTTGTACAGGCCCACCTCGCTATTCCCTCCTCTCCTGTAAGCTGCAGCCCCACATCACTGGCCACAAGTTGTTCCAAGGGAGGAAGGAGAGGAAGCCTAACAGTACAGTTTTTGTATTGTAATGTCGTGAAGTGTTGCAGTGACAAAACAAAAAGTGTGTACTGCAAAAATCAGTCCTGCGCCTAGCATGAATAATTTCTATGAAGTATGCACAAGAGAGCACAAGAGCCCTTTTTATTTAGGTCAAAACTGACTTCATTTAAACATATTCACTCTTAAATATAATAACTGTGTCAGCTCTTTAGTTTGCTTTATTTGGTGCATATGAATATAGAAAATGTCATAACATAAAATGTAAAACTACTGAAATGAGGACATTTTTGTGAAAATGCTGACAGATCTTTTATTTTAATGACATTGGTAATGCCAAAATAAGGAGAGCGAGATCACTTTTATTACTTTAGTAAGTAGTACATAAGTATATTTTACCATATATGTAAATATATGTGCCTAGGAATTATAAAGAATGTAAAAGATCAGTGAATAGAACCAACCTTGATACAATCAGTATTTAAATAATCATTAGGCACTTCTAAACATTGTCAAACTGTAATAGCATTTCAGATGAATTTTCAAACTCCTTGACACTCCTTTTCTAAAGTTCTAATATAGAAAATGAGCTAAATGTAAGTCTATGTTTATTAATTTACAGGAGTTTTATTAGTTTTGCATAAAAACCATTTAATTCAATTAAAATTCTGGTCTAAGCAGCAGAACATATGGAAAAGGAAAACATTCTGCAAACCAAAACAATGCTTCTGCAATTTGAATTGTTAGTTGGACAAATCAATTAATTATATCAAGCTGTTTCCTGCTAAACTTTCATGTATCCATATACTCAGGTATGAAAGCTCAATAAATAACTTTAGAGGAAACAACAAACATGTTAAAATAGCATCTCTTTCTTGATCCTGTATTGACAATGTACTATATAAATCACAAATTAAATACTGTGTTATACATATTATCATAACATCATTTAAGCTAATAATACTTTTCACTTATAGTATCATTCTTTCAAAGATCTCAAAGCATATTGCTTGTATTAATTTAATCTAATTTAGCACTCCTAAGAAGTTGGTAAATATTAAGATATTCATTTTAAAAATTGGGAACCTGAGGCACACAGACTGAAATCAAGTGATAAGGGAAATCCTTTGGTGGTATAAAGCCAGTATTGGTTCTGATATGAAAAAGTACAAAAATGACAGAAAAACTAAATTAATTTAAACAAACAGGCCTACTAATATAACTCAAAAATGTGTTAAAATCTTGCTTAGTAAACAAAAAAAATGTAAATCTGGTAATTAATAAACCAAAATTAGTTTGTCAAATATTAAGCCTAATCAATGGACAAAATAATGAGGGAGTGGACTATTCCACCCATCACTCCCTTATTAAGTTCTTTAAGAAAGTGACTTTGGGGAGAAAAGTTGGAAGAACAAATGGTAGCTACTGGAGTTAGTTTCAGCATCATGGCTTCCAACCCCACTGTCTCTTGGGACCCTGGACCTTCTTCGTCTCAATCCTGACAAAAATCCTGACCAGATCTGGCCAGCGAGAAGGACCTAGATAACATCTTCTCCTCTACCAGCTCCAGCTGAATCCAAAACACCACCAGGGATAAAACTGGATGGGACTTTAACAACAGAAACAACAGCTCCAGCCTATCTCAATTAACTATTTCTCTTTTCCTCCAAAGGACCGTTATTACCACCTTTGATACCAGCTAAGAGACTGTCAAACAAGGGTTTTGTTCCTTCTAAAAACTCTCTCCAATTAAAGGGAAAGGGAACAAGGGATGTGGTCAAAATGAAAGCCTTACTCAATACTTTACATTTCAAATGCTTTCAGTGTTTTTCCTTCTTTTGATTTTAATAAAAGGTTAAAATATTTAATAGTGTGTTTGCCATAGTACTAGGTAGGCTGAAGTCTCTATATACCAAACCGCAAACCTTACTTAACTCTGTTTAATGTTAGACAGTATTTACGTCCCCAGCTTTACTTCCCCTCACTGTTCGTGTATGGAGTGAGCCAGAATGGAGAATCAGGCCTCAAAAGTTCCAGTTCTCATTCCCCTGCTCTAATGTAAAACCAGTGGTGTTAAAATGTGCTGCTGCAGAAAGTATTAAAGCCAAATATTTAAGTTTCAAAATAGTTTCTTTCTGATTTTAAAAATTCTTCCTCTAAGACATAACAGAATATTTTAAAATATGTTGATTTTACGAGCTTTCCATTGTTTGGAAACTGAATATTTATTTTGTTTAACCCATGATTTTGCACCCTAACAATATTAATTGATATCAGTGGATGCATTCTCAGTCTGAGGAATTCACCGGGCCACTACCATGCATGTTATGGCAGTCATGTTTTTGTTTAAAGTCAAAATGTTTAATTCAGCTTTAATAGATGTGCATAGCTACAAGTGATGTATAATGCCTTTTCCAGGATGTACATTACAGATCATTATGCCCCTATGTGCTTACAGCGTCTGAGAAGGAGAGAGCTGAAGCTTGTCCTTGATATAATGTCTCATCATACACAGATACTTTAATTTGTTATTGTTTAGTTTTCAGTATACAGTGACAAAGATTTCCCAAAGACTGAAAAACCTAAACAAACAATTTTCAAAACGATTCTCCATCAAATTCCACATTTTCCTAAAAAAGATTAAAAACTAAGGGTCAAATTTTCTGCTTGCATAGTCCGTTGACTTTACTGCAGTTATGCCAGCAGAGAATTTGGCTCTAAGTATTAATCAGTGTGAAAGTGTCCATTGAGAAGCAATTATGATCTGCTCCTCTGATTTATATCAATTTTACACTGGTGTAACACTCAATTTACACAGGTGTAAGTTAGAGGAAAATCAGCTCCTTATTTGCAAATTTCTGCATCCATAGTTGAACACTAGTGACTTAATGTGTTTAGTAATTACATATATGATTGAATATTTAGTGCTGGTATTTATAAACATGATTCCAATTGCTATTAGTTCCTGCACACTGACTATATCTTCAGGATGAGAATCTATGAGAAGTAGATAGCTGTGGAGCAAAATAACCAAGATCTGTATATATAATCTCAATGCCTATTGTCACTAGTGGAGTTACCTGTATCAACATTCCTACTTCGAGATGATTATGTTCTGTGTTGCCAGTGCCCTTCCCAGACAGAACATTTAACAAGTCTAATTGGCATCAGTTTCATAGGTGAATTTACATTAACAAGTTCACCCTGCTAAAAGGAAGATTTCTCCTTTTTACCTTATCTACTGTTAATGCATCAACTGTGATTTAATTTTTTTTTAGAAGCTAGTCTCTGATAATGTCACTGAAAATACTGGCAGCTCATGATTTTTTTCAACTGTTCTGTATCACCATTTGCTTGCATTAGATGTTACTCTTCTTTACTTATGGATGGATCCAAGACCTATTGAAGTCAATGGGAGATTTTCAGGCCCTTAATCCCAAACCCAGAGAACCTGGCCTCCAGTGAAAACGCTGTGGTTCCGTTGTGCAGGGAGAGGGTGTGAACCCTCAGAATGCCTCTGGGACTAGCTGAGCAAGAGCTTCCTAAGACTAGAGTAGAGACCTCACAGACTGTTACTATTCTACCACTTGGCATGAAGGATTCATCTCCTTCCCCATCCTCTAGGCTACTAGCACTGAGCCCAACTACTTGGGCTGAGCACTGGAGACAGGGTTAGCTGAGTTCCTTATGGTCCTAAACTGTTTGTGGTGCTGGTGGCTATTTAAAGTTTCTGCTATGTTCTCTCCCCTCAGGTGACAGAAGAAGTGATCCATATATACTACAAATGTTGTTTAAAATGTGTCATGTAAAAGAAAGACATAGGTACCTTTTTGAAAATGTTTATCTTTTTTGTACAGAATAAGAATTTTGCTAGATTAGGCAGACTTAAAATTGACATTCTTTAATTATGAACAGTGATAGTAATTTATAAATTATACATAGTTAATACTATGCACAGAGTTTATAGTATTAACTATAGGCGCTGACTCCATGGGTGCTCCGGGACTGGAGCACCCACAGAAAAAAAAAAAATAGTGGGTGCTCAGCACCCACCAGCAGCCACACAGATCAGCACCTCCCCCACCAGCACCTCCCGCCTGCTGGCAGCCCAGCCAGTCAGCTCCTCCCACTCTCTCCCAGTGCCTCCTGCCTACCGTGATCAGTTGTTCAGCAGCATGCAGGAGGCACTGGGGAGGAGGGGGTGGAATGGGGGCAGGAAGAGGCAAGGCGGGGCAGGGGTGGGGACTTGGAGGAAGGAGTGAAATGGGGGTGGGGCCTAGGGTTGAGTGTGGGTTGAGCAGCCCCTGGGATCTGAGTAAGTTGGCACCTATGAACTATACACAGAGTTTACAGTATTAACACACACACACACACACACACACACACACACACACAGAGTTAAAACTAATACACATAGTTACTGGTGCCCTCAAGTCAAGAAGGATATTGATAGATTGCAGAGGGGGTTCAGAGAAGAGCCACAAGAATGATTAAAGGATTGGCACACATGCCTTATAGTGATTGACTCAAAAAACTCAATCTATTTATCTTAACAAAGAGAAGGGTAAGGGGTAACTTAATTACAGACTTTAAGTATCTATATGGGAACAAATAATTAACAGTCAGCTCTTCAGTCTAGCAGAGAAAGGTACAACATGAGCCAAGGGCTGGAATTTGAAGCTAGACAAATTCGGACTGAAAATAAGTCATAAATTTTTAACAGTGAGAGTAATTAACCACTGGAACAATCTGTCAAGGGTCGTGATGGATTCTCCATCACTGACAATTTTTAAATCAAGATTGGATGTTTTTATAAAAGATCTGCTCTAGAAATTATTTTGGGGAAGTTCTATGGCCTGTGTTATATAGGAAGTCAGACTAGATGATCACAATGGTCCTTTCATAGGAATCTATGAATATATGCTATTAACTTTAATAACTTGTATATCTCAATGACGAGAGGAAATTTTCTCTAGTGGCTAGAGCAGAAGAGTGGCAACAAGGATTCCTGCATTTTATTCCTGCCTCTACCATTTATTTGTCTTGTGACCCTTGTGACCCTTGAGGAAATAACCTAGTATCTCTGTGCCTTAGTTTACCTACCAGTAAAATGAAAATAATGTTTAGCTACTTCAGAAAGGTTATGCAGATTTTAATAAATTAAGATTAGTAAAGTTGGAACTCCTCAAAATGCTATATACTTTTATGCACAAAATATTAATTCTTTATTTTAAAAAGGCATGAAAATTAAGTTAGTTTTTATGGATTATTATGTCATTCTTCAGTGGTACCTAGAAAATATCATGAGCTGGATTTACCCAGGGTTTGTGCTGACTTCCATCAAAGTAGACCCTAGCATAGGACCCTGGCACCAGAAAGTCCAGTCAGAATGTGGATTGTGATAGCACAAGGCATCTGAAACTTTTCTTTTGACAGGCGGCCTGCTATCTTATCAAATACAATCTCCAAGATGGGCACCACCACCATGAAAGAAGTGTGTCCAGGACAACAAGGTATGTGTCGACACAGTGCATCTCCTGAGCAGCCTCCACAAAGCTCCTACAAAATCCTGGCAGACAGTAAACGTGTCCTTCCCAGGCAGAAACTCCCAGGAAAAGTATTTTTGGGAATTATCACCATTCAGGTGAATCCACTAGTGTGCAGCAGACTAGCTTGGTGCAGCAAAGTGCAAATTACGCCAATAAAAGTGAATCTGGCCAGATGTCCCATACACAATTTTTTAAGGTAGGAAAACAATTTACCTGTGGAAAATTCAGTCGCATTTAAACTCATTCCAAGGATTCATTAACTTCTTTAAATAACATCATAGAAACAAAATATAGATAAAACGATCATTTATGAACACAGTGTACTCATTTAAAATTTCAATGAGGGTAACAGAATTCATAAAGAACCCTAATTTTGATATGTTGCACAGTCAGACTTTTCCAGGGCAATTTTGTCAGCACTGAATGCATCAAAATTGGATTTAATAAGGAATTAAAATAATGCTGAGGATCTGGACAACTCACAAAAAGAAAGAAACTGACAGTTCATACTAAAATACATTCATTAACCCACTGCCAGAGGAATGATTCCATATGATATGCAGCCTTTCTTCTCATACGCATATACAATTCCTATTTCTGTCAAATGAAATTGTACTCACCTATATGAATAAAATTTTGGCTCTTGAGGACAAATTCTACCCTGAATTACATTGATTTCAGTAGTGCTAGGTATGAAGTAAGCTAGGGTAGAATTTGAATTTGGCCCAATAAAACCCATAGCTGAGGGCTTACCAGGGTTGGAGGAATTAGAAATGTAAAGGAGAATTTCAGCTTTCATTTTTCAAAAATATATATTTCTAGCCATTTTTCCTGTGAAGGCAGCATGGAAAATGTAAAGCATTTGCTAAAGGTCGAAAAGATAGCATACCATGATTATTAACATGACGAACCAGGACATCTATCCATAAAGATGTTGCCCACCCTTTATTCAAGATGATTGTTTTTTTCCTCCACTTAAACCCACTGATCTCCCTTTTCCCCTCACAGCATAGGTGGCATGAGGCCAAAGAAAAAAGCAAACATCAATGAGCTTCTGAATATTCCCAAATCTGGTAATGTTAGAAAGAAATGTATATTGTACATGCCACCTCCTCACAACTGCAAGACTATTTACCAGGAAGGCCCCAGGAGCAAAAGATTTGCCATTGCTCTTGACTCCACATCTCCCACAAAAGAGTGCATTGCTCTGCCAATTACATTGTTAGGTGGGCACTTTTAGAAATTTACCAACTTGAATTACTCCATTTATCTTTATTTTGCATTTTTAAACAAAAGCTTAGATGGTCTCATTTTAAAAATGTGCAGTTTTGAATAGAAAATTATTTTTACAAATACCTAAAATTAAACAAAAGAAACCAATGAACAAAACCAAAACAGCAATAACTCCAAAAACTACACCTCTACCCCAATATAACGCGAACCGATATAACACGAATTCGGATATAACGTGGTAAAGCAGTGCTCCGGGAGGGTGGGGCTGCTCATGCCGGCGGATTAAAGCAAGTTTGATATAACGCGGTTTCACCTATAATGGGGTAAGATTTTTTAGCTCCCGAGGACAGCGTTATGTCAGGGTAGAGGTGTATTTCCATTATCTAAAACTGACCAAATTCTTTCAACCAAAACAAGTTTTTTAAAAATTGACACCTTTTATGCCAAGCTATGTCCTGGTGCAAATATTTAAAGCTAAATAAAGAGATCCAAAAATGAAGATTTTTAAAGAAACTGCAGGCAGATTCATAATTACTGTTTGGCTAGTGAGCACTAGTAACCGTTAATTTGCACCATATAGCAGATTTATTTATTTATTTATCAGTCATATCGTAAACATATTTACACCTGGAATGAATAGTAACAAAGCAGTTTTTCTGAAATGATTTTAAACAGACTATTGTATTGAAAATTATAATGTAGGGATTATTGTCACATTAGTTGATTGCCATTTCTATGTCATTGACTCAAATAAAACATGTTGATTTCTTGATAATTTAAATATTCTTCTGGAGCTGTGAACGTGAAAGATGACCAAATAATTTTCCTCCTACAAATAACATTTTTCTTAATCTTTTTAATACCGATTCTTGGGACAAATTCTACTGGTTTTATTCATGTAAGGCAAGCAGAATTTGATCCTACAATCTGAATAAAACAGAAAGCATAAACCTCTCGGAAACTTGAAAGAAGAAAAGACTTGCCTTTGGAAAAGAAGAGAAGAAATAACACAGTACTGTCTTTCCAGAGAACCCTGGCTGGGCAAATGGATAGCACAGGTAACCTCCTTCTTGGTCTGGACTCAAAGGATGAAGCAATAGGAGGTTTAAATGAACCCGAGTGCACAATCGTCGTGACTATCCTCTAAAACAGAAATCAGCAAAACATGCAGTAAGTCCTGTGCTGCTGAACTGCCCCTTTGTTCTAAGCAAAATGCTAATGGTAAAACTGTTGTTTGCATTTCTGCTTCTGCTATTTCATTGAACACTGATCTGATCTGACAAAGTGCTCCTAGCCAAATATCCTGATATAAAAATAACCCCCTTGTGCCTCACCCATTCAGATTAAGCATGAACAAAAACCAGCCAGAGGCATGAATAAATGAATCCGAAGGATTGGAAACTCCTGGTCATGCTCGTGTTTACTGCCCTTTCAAAGAATGCTCCAGCAAAACACATTCCAAATGCTATGAACATAAATGTCAATATTGAAATAATCCCACCCCTCTTCTTAGATGTATATGTCAATCAAAATGTTTGACAGTCTTTGAAATGGAGACATCTGACTCAGACGACGCAGAATTCTATTAATATTGGAATACTACGCACTCTAAAAAAGGGAGAAATTGCTTAGAATGAAAAAAGGGTGTGAGTAGGAGTAATGGGATGAAATTAAGCCAAGAAAAATGTAGTTTGAATATCAGGAAAATATTCCTTATAGTGATATCAATGACTGTGGAATAGTCTTTGAAAGAAAGTGGTGAAAGCAACAAGGTTTGAGTAATTTAATACTAAACCAAGCAAAGCTCTGGGAAACATACTGTAACCAGTCCCACTGCAGGGTCTGTCTGTGGGTGCCATGAAAGAACAGTCCCTTTTACAGATTTGGTCATGTACTCTGTGTAAGCACTGTTGGCTCTCTGGGCACTAGCCCCTATAGACTCTAACCCTTGTTTGGTTCCCAATAAATATTCACCAACTCCTAGTAAGAAAAAGGGGTCTTCACTAGGTCTCACAGAAAGGAAAGTCACAGAACGGTACTGTTACAATAAAAGATATCTCAGCCCTGAGAGGCAGTGCAACTATGCTCTGTGAGGTTCTCTAGTACCTGGGTTGCTCTTCTAGTCCATCACTCTTTTGGAGGGAAATTAATTATTGACCTTTTGTAGAATTCTATTGTCTTTGGATTCACTGGGTGCCCCTCTATATATTCTTCCTGCCATCCAGTTGTGTGGCTGTCTCACAACTCCTGCTCCCCCCTCATTCTGCTGCTGCAGGCTATCTGTCAGCCACAGCTTGTTTCCCCACTTGGCTCTCAGCTTCTCACTCAGCCATCTTGAACCCTCTCTCAGGATACCAATTACATGACCTTCCGTCCACAGTGGTAATGGTTATCTTCACCACTGTCTTATTGACTTGAATCTTCGAGTCTGGTGTTTCTCTTACTCTGACCCTTGAACCCACTATATTTCATCCACTACGAAGATGGCATCCCTCAGAGTCTGAGATTTACTCTTCTAGAGTTGCACCTAGGACTCCCATTTTGTCACATGGGTCAAGAAATGACTGAGGGTAAGTCTACACAGCAAAAAGACCTGTGGTAAGCCACAGTTCTAGGTCAACTGAGGCTGTGTGGCTAAAAATAGCAGTGTAGACATTCAGGCGTGGCTTGAAACCCAGGCTGAAATCCGGAGAGGGGGGTGAGTCTCAGAGCCCAGGCTCCAGTCCCAGACCAAACGTCTATACTGTTATTTTAACCAACAGCACAAGCCCCATGAACCTGAGTCCATTGACTCTGAAACTAGCTGCTGCAGGTTTTTTTTGCTGTGTAGACAACCTCTTTGAATTAGCTCATCTTCTCTGCATATATCATTGCCTAAGCAGCTAGTTTATATATTTATTTCAATTTGGTGTACTACTCTGTAACAAAAGAGCCATATCCCATGCTCTGGGCAAACCTGACACACTATTAAAATAAACAGACTGTCAATTACCGCTAGATAACATTAACCTGGCCATAACATAAATGTTACAATTTATTTTAACCCCCACAACAAAATCAGGAACTACCACAGTGCTTAACCAAAGTAGAAAACAGCCTCTCCTGCAGTTGAAGAAAACCATTACATTTTGTCTTGTGTATAACAAAATGGATGAATTTAGATGGGGAGAAGTACTGTTTTACTCCTTGGTATTCTTGTAGAGTAATTAGCTGTAGGGGGCTCTTTCTGATCAATAGAGGTGAAATTATCCTGGGATATTTCTGTACACTCAGCACACTCAGCCTGTTAATAGAAGTTGTAGCTTTTTGCCTTCCAAAAATATCTTGTTTCTTGTGTGATTTTTTTTGGCTTGTTGTATGGTGACATGGTAACTGTTTGGAAACAGTGCTGTAACACAGCCAACCAGCACCAGCAGTTTTTAAAACAAGAGAAAAAACAATCTGGAAATGATGAAAGTCAAGTGTGCAATCACGGAGATTTAGAGACCAAATATTAATGAGCTTCTGTGAACTGCAGTACAGTGGTTTCTTCTCATTTCTGTTTAGCACATGATAAATAAATAGATGAAATAGATGAACTTACTAAGATCCAAGCAACTGGCTTTAATTAATTGACTCCTGACCACATAAAGTGTCCTGAAATAAGCTTCTAAATGCTGCATATGATAGGAATTCACCAGGACGAGAAATCAATCCTGTTACTTGTGCACATACTAAACCATAATATCTGTTCATCCGGAAAAACTCACCATTTCACATTTCAGTACCAAGGACAGAGTAGACAAATCATTAAACAGCATAATTCACTGACTAGGTCAATGTCACTTTACCGATCATATTTTGTAGTGGCTGAAAGCATATCTCCTACTTTAGGCAACAACTTTATCAAAACAGTTTAGTAAGGAATTACAAAGTTAAGTCTGACAACAAACATTATTATGAGGGGAAAATTTGCTAAATTGCCTGAGTTAAACCCATTCTCTCATTGAAGTGTATGAAATGAATGTATGTAACTACCACTAGTCTTAATGGATATAACCCAGCATTCTAGTCTTATACATTTGTTTCTATGGAAGGTGCAAGATTAATGACAATGGCAAATGAAACTGCCTGTACATATGAATATAGCAGAGGAATCGAGGGTGCTTAGCACCTCACAGGATGTAGAATAGCATAATATTGCACACCACTTGCTCATTTAACTTTATAGCAGGTAAACTCTGGTCACCATAATATCCTGAGTGCCAGCCTTAGTTGCAGAGTTAAATGGCATGTTTTGGTCACAGAGACTATGCTCAAAAATAAGGAGGTCCAAATTAAAAAATGAAACTATATATTCAAAGGGCTATTTATATGTAATATAGGCCCAAAGAACTGAACATGTCAACAGAATACAAAAATTGTAATGATAAATAATACACTCAAATCCAGCTAATAAGAAGTTTTGTGGAAACACGTTTTATAAATAAATATAATTAAGAATAATGTGAGAGTTTGTAGTGCTGTTTTGACTCTCCTGGGCCAAAGCAGAGGACAGGGTGAAGCAGTGTTTCTACACTGGTGAAAGAACATTGAAGCAACCTGCTGGCGTAAGTTGCGCAGAAGTCTATGGCAGACAGGGCTGCTCTGTAGTGCCCTCTTCAGGGCCACATCTGGTACTGCAGCCACTCCCTGCGTTGGCCTATAGGGTTTGGCCTTGGGGCAGGGTAGCCAGTGCCATAAGCTTGACATCAGTCTCTAAACAAGTAACAGAATAGCAATTCGGGATTTGGCTATTTGCACCTTAAAACAAAGGAGTGTGGTGGTGGAGGGGATATCTTCACAATTGAAGCACGTAGTTGCAGTGCTTAGGGTAAGGCCCTGGCTTTGGTTTGGGCTTGGGCTTGGGCCTGGATCAGGGTTAGCCCTGGGTAGCTCTTCTTCAGTCCCAGTCTCACCGAGCTCTGCCTTGAGCAAAAGTAGGCAAGTCTTCTTAAATAGTCTGCTCATTCTTGATTGGTCAGTATTTCCTCTTGGCCATTCTAGGCCTCTGGAGGACTGTACCTCTAGTGGAGGAATGTTGCACTCAGGTATAGGGCCTGAGGAGTCCACACCCCTCCACATCCCTATAGTCCTCTCTTTCCAGTCCCTCCACCCCATAGCCCAGGCCTTCACCTCCAGACATTTCCTCATAGCCCACAGCCCCACCTCCCCTGCCATGAGGGGTTATGGGACCAAGGGGGGGTGACCCTTGGCTGACTGACAGATGGCCTGGTGATAGGAACACATATGTAACAGGTGTCTATCTGGGAGCTGTGGGGTGGAGGCATTGTGGAACCCTTGGCTGGGCGACTGAAATTTGAGAGTGTCTGTGGAGTTAGGCATTCATGTAAAGAGGAGTGAGTACAGCAGTCCCCTGATTCCAGCCTTACTGATCATCAGAGCAGCTCCTGTGTGCAGTACACAAGGGGATAGTGGAAAAGGCTCTTTCGTGGCAATGCCTTTCACAGTAGCAGATATGCCACTGACAGGGCCCATTGCTAAGGGAAACTGACCATTTTCAGTGCTTTGGGTTTGCTCAAAATTTTGTTGGAGGAAAAAAACATTTAAAATGAAACGGCACGTTGCCATCTGCCTGCCTGCCTATCTTAGGCCCTGATCCACCAAACGCTTGTGCAGGGTGCTTAATTTGCCTATCCTGAGTAGTCCTATTAACTTCAACTCCTTGTTGTTTATTCCAGAAATGTGGAATCTTTGGTAAAGTACAGTATGTTTATACTTTTCTAACAGTTTTCACATTTTAAGATTAAGTTGGACATTGTTTTATAAAGAATTTCACAGAACTAGCTGGATAAGGTACTGTATACTTAGATGTCTTAAGGCAGCAATGTGAATACTCTTGGTAGTAAAATCAAGTATATGTATTTGTAGGATTGGTGCCTTAGTCACTTGCATTCCACCCATCACCAAAATATCTAGGCACCAATATTCAAACCATTAAAAAATATACGGCAGTGACATGCCACTCCAACAAAGTTGGAGCATGGCATAAATAGTGGGGGGAAAAAGGATTTTCTCTCTACTAGTCTGTGAAAGGCATTAAATATGTGGGTAGAAAACATCACATATGCCCTACCAAGGCGCTTGTTGCAGCACTGGAAATAACAGAACAAGCTGTGCAACAGCACGGCTATCACCATAGTAACAGAATGAAGAAAAAGATGATGATTTCCATTGCTGTGCACTTCAGGCTAGATCCACAAAGGGAATTAGGCATTGCAATGCTGAGCATCCCTGCGTCTAGCTTTTAGGTAGCCTGCTTCTCAATGGAATCCATGACCTGGTTTAGCGGGGATTTGAAGGCACTATAAAAATAATATACATATATAACAAATGGAAAAAAGGGGAAGTTGGTAGTAATGAATATAAATCAGAAGATAGGAATTGTAGAAAATAGATATGGAAAGCAAAGGGACACAAGAAGAAGTCTATGACCAGCGGACTTAAGGATAATAAGGAGTTTTTTTGTATATTAGGAACAAAAAGAATCAAAACAATGCTATTGGACCATTACTAAATAGAAATGGTAGAATTATCAGTAATAATGCAGAGAAGGCAGATTTGTTCAATAAATATTTCTGTTCTCTATTTAGGAAAAAACAGATGATATAGAATGATAACATTCTTTCCATTCCACTATAATCTCGAGAGGATGTTAAACAGCAGTTACTAAAGTCAGACATTTTTAAATCAGCAGGTCCAGATAACTTGCATCCAACAGTTTTGAAAGAGCTGGCCAAGAAGCTCGCTGGATCATTAATGTTGATTTTCAGTAAGTCTTGGAACACCAGGGAAGTTCCAGAAGAAAGCTAATGTTCTGCCAATATTTAAAAAGGGTAAACAGAATGACCCAGGTCATTCTTACATCAATCCCAGGCAAGATAATGGAGTGACTGATATGAGACTCAGTTAATACAGAAGGAGAGTAATATATGTGACACTGGCAGACCAGGTGCCAGCTCAAGACAAGGCCCCTTAACTTGCTGCTGCCGGTGGGGAGAAGGCTGGGGGGGGGAGTCCTCCTCTCTGGCCCCAGGCCTGGGACAGTCTGCCTGCTGCACCCCAAACTCCTCATTCCCAACCCAGCCCCATGCCCTGCACTCCCTCCCGCACCCCAACCCTCTGTCCCAGCCCAGAGCCCACACCCAGTACCCAAACCCCCTCCTGCACCCACCACCCCAAACCCTCTCCCGTACCCCCTCCTTCACCCCAACCCCCTGTCCCAGCCCAGAGCCTGCACCCAGCACCCAAACTCCCTCCCAGAGTCCGCACCCCTCCCACACCCAAACTCTCCCAGAGCCTGCACCCCAATCCCCCTCCTGCACCCAAACTCCCTCTCAGAGCCTGCACCCCCTCCTGCACTCCAACCCCCTGCCCAAAACCTGCACCCAGCACCCAAACTCTGTCCCAGAGCCCATATCCCCCTCACACCCAATCTTCCTCCCAGGCCCTGTACCCCAAACCTCCTCCCGCACCCAAAACTCCCTCCCAGAGCCTTAGGCCAGTGTGTGTGTGGGGAGGGGTGGTGGGACTTGGAACTGTTCTGGGCACCACCAAAAATTATACAAACTTGCCACCCCTGGTGCTGCCCACCAGGAAGGTCCATTGAAACCAAATGAGCCATTGTGAAACATCAAAGGAAAAAGGCTTTGTTAATTGCTCCCCACCACACCCATAAAGAGGAGATATGCATATGACTCATCCCATCACTTTGAACTCTGGGGAAGGGAATAAAAATCCACAACAAGAAGAAACTGTATCTCTGTGCTGCTTGGACTTTGGGAGGACAAGATTTCTAAGCATCTGCAAAGGATCCCCCATGCTTGGCCTGGTTAGCCCTAGCATATAGACCTTGTGTATTACAGCAGCTTCTATTACCTTTTGGAAACTAAGACTGTAATTCACCTATTGGCCACTGCCTTGGGCAGCCACCCTGCCTAGTGGTTACAGTAGCTGATGGTCACTCTGCCTAGTGGTTACAGTCTTTGGAGGTCACCCCATCTAGTTGTTACAGTAGGAGGGTAGAGGACCCCGGGCCCTCCTACTCCACCGGGTTCTGACCCAGGGCCCTGCGAGGCCTGTCCACCACCTTTCACCCTGGGGTGCTGCAAGTCAGCCTCGCTGGGTCACATCCAATCTTACCCTTTCCTGTGACATGCTGCAGTTTGTTCCTGCATGCACTGCATCATGGGCAGCCTACCCATCTGTGGCCCGTAAGAGCTGCCACTCGCCAATGATCTTCCTCCCAGTCTGGGTCTGACTGCCTCCCCCTCTGGAGTTCCTAGAGGCGGTCCGTCTCCCTGCCCTGTCCACCCCAACTGAGCCAGCCGGTTCCCTTTTAAGCCCCGCTCCCCAAGTGGATCATGCTTGGCACAGGCAGAGAGGTGGGGCCTCCTGAGCCCAAAGCTGCTTTTTAACCCTTTGCTGTCGCATCACAGGAATCTTCCTAGTCTCACTCAACATCCTACCATGTGAGCTGACATGTGGGTTCTGCTAATGCAGCTCAGTGTGGACAGAATTTGGAAAGAACATTTATCATACCTATGAAGCACACATGTGACTGGAGCTGGCATGTCTCTGACTGCTTTGATTTTCTTGGGATTTGCTTTCATTTCTCCTGCTGCAAGCAGATGTCTGATGTACGTCACCTCATTTTGTTTAAATTGCATTTTTTCTGAGCTGAATTTTATGTTTCTGTCCCTCCATTGCTGTAGAAAATCTTGTAGCTTTCTGTCATGGTCTCATTCAGCTTCTGTGTCATTGCTCCCTTCACCTTCAATGAAGATGTTACATCTGCAATTATTTTCCTCTCAGGCAGTCCTTCCAGCACTTGCATGAGTCTTCTCTGGAACATCTCTAGTGCTGGGCTTATGCCCTTCAACATGCACAGCCATCTGTAGAGAACAAGTGGTGTTGCAAAGATTGTCAGCACATGGGATTATTTATCCAGATTTACGTGCCAAAACCTGTTCCTCGCATCATACATTGGAAAGATTCTGTCTTTGGAAAGTTCTGGCAAGATGTCATCAATTGTGGGCAATGGATAGTGGCAACTTTTCAACTGCTCAGTTCAGAGTCTTTGGGACTATGCAGATGCATAATTTGCTTGATGGCTTCTTTACCACCACCATGCTGTATTGGCTTCTACACGTGCTATGATAGCCCTGCTTGGCAGACTTTTGAGTTCCTTGAATACTGGATTACATAGTGCCACTGGTATTTTCCTTTGTGGGAAGCACATGGGTTCCACAGTGGGGTCTACTTCCAGTTGCAGTTTTCCTTTGAGGCACCCATCACATTTGAAAAGATCCCCACATGAGTTTAAAATTGTCTCAGTTGTCCATGGGACTTTCCATTTTCTTCTAGCACTGCAATCATATAATTCTGATACTGCACCCTGATCAGACCTACGGCTTGTATGGCAGTATTCTCCAAGAAGGGTCTGTGGAGCTTACCACACACCAACACAAACGTCAGTTGGTACCATCTGTTATTTTTCAGGTTAGTTACTATGAGGTCATGTTTTCCTACAGGCTGCATTATGATCTCATTGTATGTTATTAGATTGTGCCTACTCTTTGTAACAGGTGTGATTAAGTCCAATTCACTCTGACAAATCACATTGCCGGAGGCCATACTATCTAGCTGAAATCTCACAGGGCATTTCCCTGTTTACACTGTTGCATGCACAGAGGTCGATATTGTCTGTGATATGCTCTTGGACTCAAGGAAAGAGTCACGATGTTATCACCATTCCTGATGTGCCATCCGCCTCTTGTAGAAGTCTGTCTGAATCGCTCAGCGTTTCCTCTACTCTTGCACACAATGCTAAAACAGTTCAAATGGCCACAATCCTTGCTATGCTGTCCTAGTGGGGGGGGGCACTTCTCCTTTACAGTGGGAGACAGCACGAGTGGGTAAGTGTAACTTATTATGCATATGGAAACCTAGCACCTACTCTTCTTTGCTGTTGTCTCATCACATGTACTTCTGGACGTGTTGTGCCTCCCAGGGCTTTCATCCTTTCTCTTGAGGCTTCCACTGCATGCACCATGTCTAAGCACTTGTCTCATGTGAGAATCCCTTCCTAGACCAGCTATTCCCATAGGTGGTGATCCCAAGTGCTGCAGACTATCTTGTCCTGAATTAGGGAGTCTAAGTCTCCAAAATTGCATGTAGCAGCCAGTGTTTGTAAGGCAATTACATAAGGGTCTATCCCTTCCCCTTTGGATTGGTCTCCAGTGAAAACCCTGTGACGCTCCACAGTTTTGTTCTGCTGTGGGGAGAAATAGGTCCCCTGGGTTCTTAGGACTGCTATGAGGATTGAGGTATGGTATGCTTCAGACTGGTGCAGATCTCTCTGCCTTGTTCGCCAATAAAGTAAAACAAGTTTTACTTTCCTGCTGTTGTCTTCCTCCTGCACAACCAAGTCTGTGTGCAGCTCAGATTTCTCCTTCCACCATAGTCACAGTTGGGTTAGGTTTGTGTCTGCAAAATCCAGGGCTCCTGGGGGCTTTAGACCAAGTTCCACGGCTCACTCTGCCAGCTGCTGCACCACAGAGAACTCACAGCCCAGACACTGCCACCATGTTACCTTTGGAAAGAGTGATGCTGAATGCAAGTTGAACAAGTGGGACTTTTTTCAGAGTTACAGCCGTGTTAGTCTGTATCCGCAAAAAGAAGAACAGGAGTACTTGTGGCACCTTAGAGACTAACAAATTTATTAGAGCATAAGCTTTCGTGGACTACAGCCCACTTCTTCGGATGCATATAGAATGGAACATATATTGAGGAGATATATATACACACATACAGAGAGCATAAACAGGTGGGAGTTGTCTTACCAACTCTGAGAGGCCAATTAATTAAGAGAAAAAAAAAAATGAGTCAATGTTTGTAATGGCTCAGCCATTCCCAGTCCTTATTCAAACCGGAGTTGATTGTGTCTAGTTTGCATATCAATTCTAGCTCTGCAGTCTCTCTTTGGAGTCTGTTTTTGAAGTTTTTCTGTTGTAATATAGCCACCCGCAGGTCTGTCACTGAATGACCAGACAGGTTAAAGTGTTCTCCCACTGGTTTTTGAGTATTTTGATTCCTGATGTCAGATTTGTGTCCATTAATTCTTTTGCGTAGAGACTGTCCGGTTTGGCCAATGTACATGGCAGAGGGGCATTGCTGGCACATGATGGCATATATCACATTGGTAGATGTGCAGGTGAACGAGCCCCTGATGGTATGGCTGATGTGATTAGGTCCTATGATGATGTCACTTGAATAGATATGTGGACAGAGTTGGCATCGGGGTTTGTTACAAGGATAGGTTCCTGGGTTAGTGGTTTTGTTCAGTGATGTGTGGTTGCTGGTGAGTATTTGCTTTAGGTTGGGGGGTTGTCTGTAAGCGAGGACAGGTCTGTCTCCCAAGATCTGTGAGAGTAAAGGATCATCTTTGAGGATAGGTTGTAGATCTCTGATGATGCGCTGGAGAGGTTTTAGTTGGGGGCTGAAGGTGACAGCTAGTGGTGTTCTGTTATTTTCTTTGTTGGGCCTGTCTTGTAGGAGGTGACTTCTGGGTACTCGTTTGGCTCTGTCAATCTGTTTTTTCACTTCAGCAGGTGGGTATTGTAGTTTTAAGAATGCTTGATAGAGATCTTGTAGATGTTTGTCTCTATCCGAGGGATTGGAGCAAATGCGATTATATCTTAGAGCTTGGCTGTAGACAATGGATCGTGTGGTGTGTCCTGGATGGAAGCTGGAGGCATGTAGGTAAGTGTAGCGGTCAGTAGGTTTCCGGTATAGGGTGGTATTGATGTGACCATCGCTTATTAGCACAGTAGTGTCCAGGAAATGGACCGCTTGTGTGGATTGATCTAGGCTGAGGTTGATGGTGGGATGGAAATTATTGAAATCATGGTGAAATTCCTCAAGGGCTTCTTTTCCATGGGTCCAGATGATGAAGATGTCATCAATGTAGCGCAAGTAGAGTAGGGGCGTTAGGGGACGAGAGCTAAGGAAGCGTTGTTCTAAGTCAGCCATAAAAATGTTGGCATATTGTGGGGCCATGCGGGTACCCATAGCAGTGCCGCTGACTTGAAGGTATATATTGTCCCCAAATGTGAAATAGTTGTGGGTGAGGACAAAATCACAAAGTTCAGCCACCAAGTTAGCTGTGACATTATCAGGGATACTGTTCCTGATAGCTTGTAGTCCATCTTTGTGTGGAATATTGGTGTAGAGGGCTTCTACGTCCATAGTGGCCAGGATGGTGTTTTCTGGAAGATCACCGATGGATTGTAGTTTCCTCAGGAAGTCAGTGGTGTCTCGAAGATAGCTGGGAGTGCTGGTAGCGTAGGGTCTTAGGACAGAGTCTACATAACCAGACAAGCCTGATGTTAGGGTGCCAATGCCTGAGATGATGGGGCGTCCAGGATATCCAGGTTTATGGATCTTGGGTAGCAAATAGAATACCCCTGGTCGGGGTTCTAGGCATGTGTCTGTACGGATTTGTTCCTGTGCTTTGTCAGGGAGTTTTTTTAGCAGATGGTGTAGTTTCTTTAGGTAATCCTCAGTGGGATCAGAGGATAATGGCCTGTAGAATGTGGTGTTAGAGAGCTGTCTAGCAGCCTCCTGGTCATATTCCAATTTATTCATGATGACGACAGCACCTCCTTTGTCAGCCTTTTTGATTATGATGTCAGGGTTGTTTCTGAGGCTGTAGATGGCGTTGTGTTCAGCATGGCTGAGGTTATGTGGCAAGTGATGTTGCTTTTCCACAATTTCAGCCTTTGCACGTTGACGGAAGCAATCTATGTAGAAATCCAGTCTGTTGTTTCGACCGTCCGGAGGAGTCCATGCAGAATCCTTTTTTTTGTAGTGCTGGTAGGGAGGATTCTGTGGGTTAGTATGCTGTTCAGAGGTATGTTGGAAATAGTGGGACTTTGTTAAACCCTCTGTACTGATCTGCCCACGTGCTTCCAGCCTAACTCCCCACATTCCCTGTTTTCCTGGTGTCCTGTCAATAACAGTCCTGCCAGGGAACATGGGGCCTCTGACTCCTCTTCCACTAATCACGTTCCAGCAATGATAATGGAAGTCGTTTTTGATTAATGATCCCATGTCTATGTAATTTTGTAGCTTATGTTTTAGATATCTCTAACCCTGCCCCCTTTTTAATTTTGAAATTCAAAATTTTGTTAATTTCAGTTAGTCTGAATTCACAATACACTGTCTCTTGCATTTAAAAATAGACCAAAAAACCCAAACCAAACCAAAACCTCAGACCAAAACCAACTTGATTTGGGTGGAGAGAGGAAAACACTCCCACAGCCTGTTGCTGTTCTGGGAGTTGTTACTCCTATCTGTGATCAGCAGTAGCAATGAGGATCTCTACTCATTATCATGTATGTCTCCCTGCTCCTTCCTTTTCCCTGATCTTCATTGGTGAGCAGATTCTTCAGTTTGATTGCATTTTTCCTGCCTGTCCTGTTAATTTATGGGCTGGAGATCCTCTTTAAAATTCTTCCCTTATTAACAGCTGGTCAGCCAGCTAGATAAGATATCGTTGGTACCTCCACATGAAAAGCCTGATGTTCCTTGAGAGGTTATGATCATCCATATCTCCTATAACAAGCCATGCAACAGTCAGGCTGGATAGCGCCTCAGAATCCTCCCTTGTTCAACCAAGGTTTGCAGAGTATCTAAAGGCTAGCACCTTGTGGAGGCAAATATAAGCAGGATGGAGACCAAAAGGTACAATATGTAGTTTGTGTCAGATATAGTAATATAAATGAAATTCTGATTCCCATGTAGATTTAGTTGTGACTTTATTAACACAAAACAATGGGCTACAGATGCTAATGAATCCTAGCAACATGAATGTTAATGAATCATGCCTAACACAGGATGGAAATTTAGATTGCTTTAGCTGTTAGCTCTTAGGGAAAATTACATTCTTTGCTCTTTTTCTTTACTTTTAAATGGTAGATGAAATTCTGTCCCTCCAATTATATTATTATTTCATTAATCTTCAACTCAGTGATATTACTTCTAAATGTTATGAAACAGAGCATATGAATACTTATGTTGATGTTTAGTTTTTATGTGCTATATTAATGATATTTATTTTATGTACTATATTACAATATTTTCTGATTTTTTTGTGTTGTACAGTAGCACAGACATTAAGAATTTGCATCTTAATGTAATAAATATGCATAATTAGGGCCAGATTTTCAAAAGTGCTCATCATCCACAATTGGGAGCTATTTACAACAATGGGAGCTGCTGGGGGCTGAATACTTTTGAAAATTCACCTACTTACTTAGGTGCCTAAATGGGAGTTGTTAAGTATTTTGAGCACATTTGAAAAAATCTTGCCTTTATCTTTTAAATAACTAACATATACAAATGTTGGACATAGTAAGAGTTCACAGTACTGTAGCACCTTTCAGGATGTCAAAGCATTTTACATATATTAGCAAATTCAGCCTTGTCACAATACTTCTTTGACAAAAGGATCACTTTACTCACTGCTGAAATGCCGCCACTTTTGGGGTCTGATCCAGTAGTTGTGTGCAGTACACAGCAATGCTATACAACAGTTTAGGATAAGCTATTAAGAAGAATTAAAAGGAATACATATCAATTGTTCTGACACTCCCCTTTTTCCAAAAGCAGAGTCAGAGAACAGCAGCCTTATAGTAAGGCCAAGATTTTAAAAAATCGTGTTTGAAGTTAAGTTCTTAAATACATTTAATATAAGTTGCATAATTTTCAAAAGTACTGAGCACCAAGCACCTCCCACTGAAGTTAGAGGGAATGTATTGAAGATACAGCCAGATAATATTATATAGCAGTTACAAGCAGGCATTACTCTTTACCTTCATTCCTGACTTCCATAATCTGTCTGATCTCCAAAATAGATTTCTCACTTACTGTAATGGAAAAGCTGACAGTACCAGTTAGTTATGCTGCTTTCCACCAACATGTGACATGCTGTATTGACTTTTGGACTTCAGTGTTATCATTTTCAGCTCTTTTCTCCTGTTCTATCTACCTTCCTGATAGCAGACAGTAATTTGGCCATTAATACTAACTCTGAGACAGAACTAGATAAATGAGAGCTAATGGAAGGGAATCATTTCCCTTTCTTTTCTTCCAACTCTATTTCATTATCTCTTTTCCTCCTTTCATTTTTTAAAAAAACGTATATTATTTTTAGAGCTGAGCCAATAATTCACAGTGAATAATTTGATAAATTTTCCACCTCTTTTTTCTTGTGGGCAATCCATGGAATATCCATGAGCAGATGGTGATTTCTTTAGATTATTCATTTTTCAGAATGGTTGGATTTTCTTTTTGGTGGTAGTGAATTTATTTCACAGTCAGGATTAATTTAAAACAGTTTTTTGCAAGTACTTGGTGTAATGGTGTGGCACCCACCTCTTGCGAGTGCCTTCTGGTCGAATGCATGTGCCTGCACTTTCTCAGTTTGTGGTGACCCCAGGCGGTGATTTCTTAGGTGATTTCTTAGCCCTCCGGCTAAGTCACACAGGCAGTTTGTATGTGAAACAAAACAGAACCCTTCTGGGGTATACAGTGCACCAGGGGCCAGTACCCCTCTGTTGGTATCTCTGTAGCCCTCCCAAGCTTTAAATAGCCCTAGCCCGGGTATGGGACTGTGCCCCCAGGGCTTCCTACCTAGAAACACTGTCTTCCTGCAGCCCTCCCTAGGGTACATCTTCACTACCCGCCGGATCGGCGGGTAGCAATCGATCTATCGGGGATCGATTTATCGTGTCTTGTCTAGACGCGATAAATCAATCCCCGAACGCACTCCCCGTCGACTCCGGAACTCCACCAGGGCAAGAGGCGGAAGCGGAGTCGACGGGGGAGCTGCGGCCATCGATCCCGCACTGTGAGGATGAGAGGTAAGTCGATCTAAGATACGTTGACTTCAGCTATGCTATTCTCGTAGCTGAAGTTGCATATCTTAGATCGATCCCCCCCAGTGTACACCAGCCCCTAGTCTCATTCCTTACTCAGTCCCAGCAGCCAGCCAGGAGCGCCTTCTTGCTTCCCCAATCCTTGCCAGCAACTGAACTGTCCATGGTCCTGCTGCTCCTTCAGCCAGCCAGGAACACAGGTCTTACTCCTCCAGCTCCGGGGAGCAACTGACTGACTCTGGCCCCGTAGTTCCTTTTATGTGAGTCTGCTGGGCCCTGATTGGCTGCTCGCTGCAGCCTCCCTCATTGGCTGCTCCCCTGAAACCACTCTAGGCTGCTTGGCAGACTTCTTTTCTGCTCCTTTCTGGGACAGGGTATGGTAGAACCCTGAAGCCTCCAGCAAGGAGCCTCTGGGCCTAGTTCACCCCATCACACATCTCCCCCCCCTCAGACAGGATTGGGGTGGTGGTTCTACCACACTCTTTTGCCCCACTTTGTCAGGATCGTCTCCCTCCCAGATGTCTGTTGGGAGAGTGTTTTTTTTAGTCCTTTTGCCCCCCTTCAGTCAGGGTCTACTCTCACAGGTCTCTCTTACCTGGATATCATTTAAGAGTCCTTTCCCTTCACCTTTGCCTCCTGGATTTTGGGGTCTGTATGCCACAACTTGTCCATCCCTATATGCCGAGCCTCTGCTTCTGTCTTGAGGTCGTATACCAAGTGGAACAGGTGGTGTTTCTCCTCCTTAGTGAACTGGAGATCCATGGCCAGCTGCTCTCTCCAGCACCTGAGAGCCTCCACTTCACTCTCCGTTGACTCCAGCTACTTGATTAGCTCATCAGCATGTAGGAAGGAACTCAGAACCAGCCTGCTCTACCTTTTTCCCTTGGGGCAACCCTGTCTGAGCTCCTATGCTAGCCTGTTCACTGTGAGGTCAAGCCTAAGGTCCCTCTGTAACTTGCTGACCTTGAAAATCTGTCTGGGTCCCAACTGTATCCTGTTACTCCTTGGATTCTGTCTGGGTCTGTACACTATCCTTCTGTGCCTGGGACTTTGTCTGGACCCCCTTTTCTATCCTTCCTCTGGTTCCCAGCCCCGCTGCTTCCTTACCTAGTCATTCCTGGACCCTCATGGTACTAGATTGCTGTCTTGGTTTTTCCTGCATGAGGGCCAAGAAACCCACCCAGTCTCTCTTTTGAATATCCCAGTCTTGCCTCAACCTGGGGTATCCCTTTCCGTTGTTGCCCCTCACACTCACTAACAATGTATGGCCCTTTCAGCTCCTTCTTCTTCCTCTCACCCATATCTCTCCCTCTCTCTTTGTGCTTCACTACCCTAACTTTCTTCCCCACCTTCTCTCACTCCTCCATTATTCCTATTTTCAGGCTGGGACAACTTCCAGTACAGATTCCTGAGGCAGATACTCATCTGGTGTAAACTCTTATAGCTCCAATGACTTCAGTAGAGCTATGACAATTTATACCAGGCGATGATCTGCCCTAGGCTCTTCAGCTGCTGCTACCCAACTTTTCCCTCCGGTGCATAGGTCTGGGTGGGCTCACGGGCACAGACTATTCAGCTGGCAACTACTTCCTAACCCCCACTGTCTGCCACTGGGATGGTCTCTCCCTCTCCCTCCTGTAGTCTCTAGCAGAATTCCTTGCTAGGTGTGACCTATCCCTGGAGGTGGGTGGCCTCCTAGAAGCTGTATACAGCTCTACAGATCAGTTATGTGGCAGTATTACAAGCCAGCTAAAGGTACCTGTGCATGACTATTCAGTTTGAGCTCTGCCTATTGGGATACTTCCTTTTACTCCTACTGTATTGCCATATTTAGGTTGTGCCTCGATTAACTAGACAGCAAGGTAACTGTGATGGGCTTACCACCCTGAGCCTCTTTTCCCCCCTCTTTCTCAGCCGGCCCTTTGCATTTCCCTGGTCCAGCTCCACCTGGGCAGGCCATAAAAGTCTTTCAAAATCAAATGACTTCAAACATAAATAGCAAAAGTCCTTGCCGCCAGTGTCCTGTGGACTGTCTGTTGTGGTTTTTCCATCCCTCTTCCACAGCCTAGGAAGAGGATTCTGAGTTGCCCCGCTGAGTTGACAGTCCAAAGTGCCTATCTATTTCCCCCTTCACATTGAGACTGAGGGAGCTTTTTGTGCAATTTTCCCACCCAGCGTTTTGGTGTTGGTAGGATTGATTGGTTGATTGATTGATTGATTGGGAGAGAGGGGAACCTTGCCCCACCATACACTATAAGGCCCTGGCCCTGGACTTGGTCTTCACCCAGGACTATTTCCTCTCTCTCTATGTTCGCCTCTGTTGTCCGCAGGCTCTTTGTTCAGTTGAAACTGGTTAGAACAGGTAGCTTGGACACGGGGGCCTCTTTTCCTTAAGGAACCAGCATATCCCGTTAACTAACCCCATTTTTATTGATGTTTTGTATTTTACTGATCAGTTCAGCAGAGTGATGTATATTTTAATAAGTTCCCTTAATTTACATTATCTCCTTTTCCTTTAGCCTCCTAGCAAGATTCAAAAAAAGGATTTGACATTTATATGGCTAATGCAAACATGCACAGTTGCATTAGATACGATAAAACAATATATAAACCTTCATGCTTCAGGCCATTAGCCAACCATTAACGGATGGGGGTTTAGAAATTTTCCCTATGGGCAAGTTATGCCATCACCATCCATTATAGGGATTCTATCACTTTCCTTTGAAACATCTAGTGCTGGCCATTGTCAAAGACAGGATACCAGGCTAGCTCAACTCCTAGTGGCAATTCCTGTCTTCCTTACAGAAAGCATGTAGTCTTTTGATTCAATGATTCTTTACATTAAAATTGCTGTGAAACAGATTTTTCCCAAGGCCCGTGGTAGAGGCTATCTTTTCATTAATGCTAGCTAGCATGTTGATCTTCTACAAATTATTAATCTGCCTAAAGATTAATTGTGAATGTCAGAATGATGTACAGAGAGATACTTCATTTTGAACCATCTGCTCAATAAAAATTTTCAGTGCATAGGATTAAAAAATAGGATGCTTGCTCAGATCATTGCTGAGGGAGTAAGTGAGCCAAAGAGACCTTCAGTTAGATAAATGAAGTGGAGTGGAAACACGTACATAATTTCTCATGCAAGACTAATTCAGTATGGAGATCAATGGGATCAGGGAGGCAAGGAAGAAAAAGAGGAGGTTTGGGAGAAAGCATCAGGAGAAGAGGAGAAGCTAAATTTTAAAGCACTCGGGGACACTCACAGTCAGAGTATTTGACTGAACAGTTTTAACCCTGTAATTTTGCATGTAAGGTGGCATCACATTTTAAGTGTGGCAGAGCATAGCTTCCATAGGCCCTGTATCACAGGAGCAATGAAGATAGTAATTGCCATAGTGGATCAGACCGTTGTCTATCTAGTCTAGCATCTTGTTGCAAAGGCTAGTGCCAGATACTTCAGAAGACGAAATCTACATAATAGACAATTATACAATAAAATGTCCATATAAGAACTTTCTCCCTGTACCCAGGCAGTTAGTGGTTGCCTTATGTGCCGAACATGGGGATTTATATCTCTTGTCATTTTTTTCTAACTAGTATAACTTTGTGTATCCTCATTATTCATATAAGTATCTAATCCTTTTACAAATTTCGCTTAGTTTATTCCCCAATAATATCTTGTGGCAAAGAGTTCCAGAGATTAATTATGTATTTATGTTAAAAAAGTAATATATGTAATCAGTTTTAGATTTTTGGTTTTAATTTGTGTTGCAGCTCCTTGGTTTTGTATTATGTGAAAGCATAAGAGTGATTTGTTGTCTTTCTCTGTATCACTCATTATTGTACATTTTTCTGTTATCACGCCTCTCATTCATTACTCCTGAAAACTCAATAGTCCACTGCTAATCCCTTCACTCTCTCCTGGTATGGAAATATTTTCAGTGCTCCAATATTTGTTGCCCCTCTCCGGCATTTTCTGCCATATCAATGTGTGGAATCTTGACATCGTCAAGGGGTGGAAGGATGGTCTTGTGTTAAGGCACTGGACTGCTAGAGGATTTCCCTATGACAGGTGAATTTTCAGTTACAGCAGTGCAAAGAGGATTTACTAGGGACTTAGGAACCTAAATACTCTGGTGATGAGCACAGCAGACATGCAGATATTATCAAAATGTACAGGAATTAGGGATGTGTCGATGTCACTTAAATTTTAAATTCTTAATCTAATTCTGGTTTTAAATGAAAGGTTTTTATTTATTTTTTAAATCTATGCATCATTCATTGCTGTAAGCAGCAAGTTGCGTGACATGAAGCTGTTCCCTAAGTTGGTGAGCTGAGTAAAGCAATGATCTTGAAACAGTGCTTTTGATATTAACATTTACTGACAAGTTTGTTATACTGCACTGCAGCACTGACCTTATTATGCCAGTCCCATCTTCAAGCACTCTTGGTGCAGCAGAGGGAGGGAAGAAGGCAGGCTATTTTTATAAAATAAAAAATATGCATTAAATCACCAACTCCCGTGCTCACTGAAGCAAACAAATCTTTGTCACGCTGATTTTCAAGCAACAGTAAAAAAAAAAAGTCCAGACTTTTCTTTAGAATCTCTTGGAAACCATTAAAATTTGAAGCACTGTGTTAGTGTCTAACTGTGCCAGACATGCTGATATCATGACTGGGAATGAGGGGAATGAAAGTTGTGAAGATAAATCTCTAAATGATATAAGTATAATTTCAAGTTGAACAAACACAGGTAATGAAATATCTTTACATCCTTTTTGTAAAACTAGTTTTGTGAAGTTTAATAACAATAGCAGTGAGGTGTTAATAGGTTACAGAGCTTTACACTTTTACTAGGTCACCAGTTCTAATTTAGTCTAGCTGGTAGCAGCCAACAGTTGTCACTGTCTGATGGCCCTCTGGTGATCTGTTAGAAATGAACTGGTGGCCTCAGTCCAGGTCCCAGTGGGTTTTTTCAGTGGGCTTCTTCCCACTGAAGAAATCCGCACTGGATACACTAGTTCTAGCCACCTATTGGTTTGTGTCAAATCTTCCATCCCTGGGCAAGTTCCTAGAGAAGCTAGCCTAAGACCAACTGCAAGTTCATCTAATTGAAGCTAGTATTGTAGATGTGGCACAGTCTGGATTCAGGTCAGGACATGGAACTGAAACAACTTTAGTGGCACTAATGGGTAGTCTCCTGCTGTCAGTGGATAGAGGCCAGACAGTACATTCTCATCCTCCTGGACCTTTCCACAGCAATCGATGTTGTCAACCGTAAGCTAATGCTATCTCACCTGAGAGGGATGGCAGGCGTCTGGGGTAATGTGCTAGAATGCTTTGAGTCCCTCCAGGAGGGAAAAGCCTAACAAGTGGTGATCAGAAACTGCACCTCCATACTAGAGACATCACTTGTGGAGTCTCACTAGGATCAATTCTCTCTCTAGTCCTATTCAGTATCTATATGCAGTCACTAGGAACTAGTGAACTGGTCAGATGACATGGACTCAAATGCCAGCAATATGCAAATGGTGCACAGCTCTACCTATCCATCATCACATACGTCCATGCCAGTACCACCAAGGTGGCCCAGTGCTTGGGCAAGATCAGCTTTTGGTTGAAGCTGAAGCTGAGCAGAAGGTGAGGTTGGTGGGCAGAGGAAAGCATTTTGAAGAGTTTTCAGTCACAATACAGTCTCCTTTAATTGAAGATACACATCTACAATTAGTCCATTCAGTCCATAGCTTAAGAGCTCAGTGATGCTAAATTGTCACTATCTCTGGTTGACTAGCAGATTTCATCCCATTCTGGCAATGATGACCTGGCCTCAGGTATTCTTGCCTCCTTCACCGCTCAGCTGGACTACAGCAGTGTGATATGTCTGGTCTTGAAGCTTTCCGTGCTAAGGAAACTCCAACTAGTACAAAACACAGCAGTGTGTCTCCTTAGCAACACAGACTACTGCAAGCACACACAACCTGTCCTCTACTTCCTACCCTGGCTTGCCATAGCATATTGAACTGAGTTCAAGGTCTCAGTCCTTATCTTCAAGGAGCTCAAAGCTCTTGGCCCAGGATATCAAAAAGATCACCAAAGCTCTGGGATGAAGATTGTGGTCAACAACTTTGCTCCTCTGGCACAATGAAATTTTGTACAATAAAGGTAAAGCTCCTCTGTGCAGGAGACAAAACTTTCTCATGGGCCAGCCCAAGTTTGTGGAATGAACTCCTACAGGAACTAAAGAGTTCACAAACCTCTCCACCTTTCAATCTAAGTTCAAGGTGCATTTATTTGACCTTGCCTTCTCTAACATAAACATATAGCTTAAATTCATAATTTAGCCAGCCAATAAAGATCATACACTCAGTAGAGACACTGATTATGTCTCATTATAATAATCTGTAACCCACTTAAACTTTCTTTGTCCTATGACTGCAGAGGTGTTAATTGCTCACTTCAACTTGAATGGTCTCTTGCAACTCCTTATGCCTTCAACAATCTGATCCACCTTGTATTTAGCTATGACATTCTGAGTACCTTTCCCAGGCCTGAAGATCTCTGTGTAGCTCGAAAGCTTGTTTCTTTTACCAACAGACGTTAGTCCAATAAAAGATATTACCTCACCTACCTTGACTTTCTGATATCCTGGGACTAACATGGCTACAACAACACTGCAATAATAAATATATAGCAACATTTTATTAAAAAAGAGATTCCAAAACATAACACTCCACTGTATACACTTCTCTCTTGGGGAGAGAATGAGAGAACAAACACGTGACAGATGTTAGTCACATTACTTAATGCACTAGTTGAAGATGTTCAGATACTCCGAGGCCTTGGCTACACTTACCCGGTAGTTCGACGGCTGGAAATCGAACTTCTGGGTTCGACTTATCGCGTCTAGTCTGGACGTGATAAGTCGAACCCGGAAGTGCTCGCCGTCGACTGCGGTACTCCAGCTCGCCGAGAGGAGTACCGCGGAGTCGACGGGGGAGCCTGCCTGCCGCGTGTGGACCAAGGTAAGTTCGAACTAATTCGAACTAAGGTACTTCGAACTTCAGCTACGTTATTCACGTAGCTGAAGTTGCGTACCTTAGTTCGAATTAGGGGGGTAGTGTAGACCAAGCCCGAGATAGAATAGACAAGTGACCTCATCACAATTGTCAGTCTTGTTGGTACTCTCAGTAGAGATGCCAAAGATCAAATGGGCATAAACGCTAAACCACCCTCTCCCCCTAAAAGTGGCCCCTTCAGGTCAGAGTTGAGGCACATTGCAGGGCTATATGGGAAGCTTGCACTGACATTCCTTACATTGCACTTGGTTGTGGATAGAGTGTTTCAGTCTCCAGCGCCATCAGTCTGGTGCCTATCATGATCATTATATTCACAAAGCTGCATCTGCTGTCTACTTGGTGGCGTTAGCCTCAAGGAGCACATTACTTCAATTCTTTGAAGACTGCACTGGCATCCTATTTGCTTCAGACTACAATTCAAGTTGCTGACATTGATCTACGTGCAGTGTAATGCCTTGAGGCTGAGCCCTGGCTCTTTAAATAAGACACCTCTCTCCCCATGTGTCATCACAGCAGTTGAGATTAGCTGGGGCACTTGAGCTAAGGGTATTCAACACTACGAGAGTAGTTCGATTTTACTTAAAGCAAATTTGTGGAACCGATATTACAAAGTCGAACGTGTGTATCCACACTAAGGACAGTAATTCGACTTTGTGAGTCCACACTAACGGTGCAAGCATTGACATTGGAAGTGGTGCACTGTGGGTAGCTATCCCACAGTTCCCGCAGTCCCTGCTGCCCATTGGAATTCTGGGTCGAGCCCCCAATGCCTGCTGGGGCAAAAAATGTGTCGAGGGTGGTTTTGGGTAACTGTCGTCATTCAACCCTCACTCCCGCCCTCCCTCCGTGAAAGTGCTGGCGGGCAATCAGTTCACGTGCTTTTCTGGTGATTGACAGCGCGGACGCCACAGCACCGCGACCATGGAGCCCGCTGCAATCATCGCTGCAGCTATGGCCGTTGTCAACACCTTGCACCTTATCATCCACCTTTTTCAGAGTCAGATGCTGAGAAATCGGGCGAGGAGGCTACGGCAGTGCAGTGAGGACATTAAGTCTGAGAGGGGCACGGACCTCTCACAAAGCACGGGATCCTGCGCCATGAACATCATGGTGGCAATGGGTCATGTTGATGCTGTGGAACGGCGATTCTGGGCCCGGGAAACAAGCACGGACTGGTGGGACCGCATAGTGCTGCAGGTCTGGGATGAATCACAGTGGCTGCGAAACTTTCAGATGCATAAGGGAACTTTCCTGGAACTTTGTGAGTTGCTTTCCCCTGCCCTGAAGCGCAAGGACACCCGGATGTGAGCAGCCCTGACTGTCCAGAAGCGAGTGGCCATAGCCCTCTGGAAGCTTGCAACGCCAGACAGCGACCGGTCAGTCGCGAACCAATTTGGAGTGGGCAAATCTACCGTGGGGGTTGCTGTGATGCAAGTAGCCAACGCAATCGTTGAGCTACTGCTCTCAAAGGTAGTGACCCTGGGAAACGTGCAGGTGATCATAGATGGCTTCGCTGCGATGGGATTCCCAAACTGCGGTGGGGCTATAGATGGAACTCACATCTCTATCCTGGGACCGGACCACCAGGCCAGCCAGTACATTAACCGAAAGGGCTACTTTTCAATGGTGCTGCAAGCACTGGAGGACCATAGGGGACGTTTTTACCAACATCAACATCGGATGGCCGAGCAAGGTTCATGATGCTCACGTTTTCAGGAACTCTGGTCTGTTTAGACTGCTGCAGGAAGGTATTTATTTCCCGGACCACAAAATAACTGTTGGGGATGTGGAGATGCCTATTGTGATCCTTGGGGACCCAGCCTACCCGCTAATGCCCTGGCTCATGAAGCCCTATACAGGCATCCAGGACAGTGAAAAAGAACTCTTCAAGTACCGGCTGAGCAAGTGCAGAATGGTGGTGGAGTGTGCTATTGGACATCTCAAGGGGAGATGGAGAAGCTTATTGACTCGCTCTGATCTCAGTGAAACCAATATCCCCATTGTTATTGCAGCTTGCTGTGTGCTCCACAATCTCTGTGAGAGCAAGGGGGAGACATTTATGGCGGAGTGGGAGGTTGAGGCAAATCACCTGGCTGTTGATTATGCCCAGCCAGACAGCCAGGCGATTAGAAGAGTCCAAGGGATGCGCTGTGCATCCAGGAAGCTTTGAAAGCTAGGTTTCAGAGTGAACAGGGTAACCTGTGACTATTACGTTTGTTTAAACAGAAGCTGAACTTGCCCCCGTTTCTTTACCCAGTTAATGTTGACTATCCTCTCCAGTTACCAACCACCTTCCCCCCTTCCAACACATCTTTAAAAATAAAATAAATGAAACTTTGTTCATTAGCACCGTTTTCTTTATTACGGATTTCGTGGTAAAGTGTTGAAACTGGGACGCAAACTGTGGTGGGGAACGGGTGTAGTGATGGAAAGGATGCTCTAAACTCGAGGAATGACAGGCTCCTGCTCCTAGAGCGGTCCGCAGTGGTGGACTGGTTGTTTCAATGGAGCCTGCCACCCCTCCTTTTTGGGACTCTGTGTGTGGGGGCTATCTGACTTTGTGGCAGGGGAGGGTGGTTACAGATCCCCTGCTGCGTGGCTCTGTCATCCAGGCCAAAGACCGCTGCATAAGATCTGTAACCGCCCTCCCCCGCCACAAACTCACATAGCCCCCGCCCCCAGAATATGAAAACCACCTCCCAGACTGACCAGGGTGCCTAGTGACTGCAATGTGTGTGTGACCTTCTGCTGAACCTGCCCCCGTGTCTGTACCCTGGTAAAGGTGACTGTTCTCTCCAATTACCAACCCACTTCCCCCCCGTTCAAACACACTCTCCTCTAAAAGAACATGACGGAAACAGTAATTAACAGAAATGTATTTTTTATTAACAACTACACGGTTAGGGGATGAAACTGGGACGGGGGCTTGGGTGAGGTGAAGTGAAGGAAAGGACTTATCAAATCTTTGGGAATGAGAGCCTTCTGCTACTTGAGCAGTCTGCAGGGGTGGAGTGACTGTTTTCACGGCCCCTGCCGCCCCTCCTTCTTGGGACTTTGGGTGAGGGGGGGATGGGACTTTGTGGCAGGGGAGGGCGGTTAGAGAGAGGATGCAGCGGGGCTCTGTCCTCCTGCCTCCGGTCCTGCAGAACATCTACAAGGCGCTGGAGCATGTCCGTTTGCTCCCTCATTAGTCCAAGCAGTGTTTGAGTCACCTGCTGGTCTTCCTGCCGCCACCTGTCCTCCCGTTCGCTGTGTGATCACTGGTATTGCGACATGTTCTCCCTCCACTGGGTCTGCTGTGCTGCCTTGGCTCGGGAGCAGCCCATAAGTTCTGAGAACATCTCGTCCCGTGTCCTTCTCTTTCGTTGCCTGATCTGCGCCAGCCTCTGCGAGGGAGATGCCGGGGTAGCTCAGGAGACACTCGCAGCTGTGGGATGGGAAAAAGGGAGTGAATTCCTCACACAGATACAGTTTTGCGAACAATGAATATACTCTTTCTCTGTGAACAAGACCATGCACAGTACCTATCACATGCGCACTCAGTACAAGGTCGAATTTTCAGCCTTCCCATTGAGTGCCTGGGGTCTTGCTGTACAGATCACACAAGCGGGGCCGGACAATGGAATTTGGCTAGCAGGCGGACATGGTAAGCCGTAGACTTTTGGCTGCTTAAAGTTTAATTTATAGCAGTGCCCTCCTTTCACGTTCCAAGCAATGCTAGCATTGGCCAGTTCCTGCTGCCGGCAATCCGGCCAGCATGAACTCTGCCCCTGTCCCACCCCCCTCGCAGCTGTCCCCGGGAAAGATCCCTGCATGCTGCCCCTGTCCCGCCTCCACCACGTGGCTGTAAACCACCAGTTACAGTTATGTAAAGGAATAGGCAATCAGTCACAATACTAACATTCCCCTAATTCAAAGCAGGTCACCATGAGTGATATCACTCTGATGAGGATTTCGGAAACAGAGAAAGACCGCATGCTGCGTGAATGCCAGCAAACACCAGGGCCGTATGCTGCCAGGCTTTGCGAGGCAATGATCCCGGAGTACTTGCTGCTAGCCTGGCGTGGAAAAGTTTCCTACCATGGAGGACGCAATAAGGCCTCTCTCCACAGGAACCTGATGCAAAGGCTTTCACAATACCTCCAGGAGAGCTTCATGGAGATGTCCCAGGAGGATTTCTGCTCTATCCCCGGACATATTGACAGAATTTTCCAGTAGCTGCACTGGCAAGGACTAAAAACTAAAGCGCCTAGGGCAAAGTAATCATGAAAAACCCATTGTTAAGATACCATTCCTATTCTGTTCAAAATAAATGTTTAAAACACTTACCTGCTGATCCTTCCCCTGATTCACAGTCCGGGTTACCGCCTTGGGAGGGTTGGTAGGGGATCTCCGTGAGGGTGATGAAGAGATCTTGGCTGTCGGGGAAATCAACGTTGAAAGTGCTGTCGTCTGCCTCATCCTCCTCATCTCCTTCCTCATTTTCCCCGTCCGCGAAGCGGCTGTTGACAATACCCCATCGTCAGAGTTCACGGACAGTGGTGGGGTAGTGGTGGCGGCCGCACCTAGAATGGAATGCAGTGCCTCATAGAAACGGCATGTCTGGGGCTGGGATCCGGAGCGTCCGTTTGACTCTTTGGTCTTCTGGTATGCTTGTCTCAGCTCCTTGATTTTCAAGCGGCACTGCTTTGCATCCCGGCTGTATCCTCTCTCCATCATGGCTTTTGAGATCTTCTCGTAGATCTTCGCATTCCGTTTTTTCAATCACAGCTCCAAAAGCATGGACTCATCGCCCCACACAGTGATCAGATCCAAGATTTCCCAATCAGTCCATGCTGGGGCCCGCTTTCTATTCTGCGATTGCATGGTCATCGTTGCTGCAGAGCTCGCCACGATGTCCAAACAGGAAATGAGGTTCAAACTGGCCAGACAGGAAAAGGAATTCAAATTTTCCCGGGGCTTTTCCTGTGTGGCTGGTGGCTGGTCAGAGCATCCGAGCTCGGACTGCTGTCCAGAGCGTCAACAGAGTGGTGCACTGTGGGATAGCTCCCGGAGCTATTAGCGTCGAATTCCATCCACCCCTACCCTAATTCGACATGGCCATGTCAAATTTAGCACTACTCCCCTTGTCGGGGAGGAGTACAGAAATCGATTTAAAGAGACCTCTATGTCAAACTAAATAGCTTCGTTGTGTGGACGGGTGTAGGGTAAATTCAAGTTAACACTGCTAAATTCGACATAACCTCCTAGTGTAGACCAGGCCTAAGAGTTCTTAGATTTAAATAGTTCAGGTTTGGTGGCAGGGTGTTTTCAGTTGAAGGTCTCTAGCTTTGGAATTCATTTCCACTGCTTGTTCATGAGAGCAAAAATCGTTGGTTTATTGTTTTGTTTTTTAATCCTAATTTCTTCAGAGACCTTTAGGCTTTTGCCTACAATGGGAGATGAGTTTTTTCTTTTGGCTGTGGTGATTAAAAATTGTTTGCAATGTTGTTGCAGCTGTGTTAGTCCCAGGCTATTAGAGTGACAAGGTGGGTGAAGTAGTATCTTTTATTGGACTAACTTCTGTTGGTGAAAGGGACAAGCTTTTGAGCCTGAAGAAGAGCTCACTATAGCTCAAAATCTTGTCTCTTTCACCAAAAGAAGTTGGTCCAGTAAAAGATATTACCTCACCTACCTTGTCTTTGTGATTAAAAATTGTGTGTTATGAATTGTCATGCCTATGTCCCAGTGTTTTTGTAACTGGACACAGTTTATAAATTACAAGATAAAATAAATGTTGCAAATGGCCATAGAAACTTGAACTATACAACCAACATGTGACAACAGAAGAATTTTTAACAAAGTAGATCGTAAAGTAAAAATACATGAAGGAGAAAGCCAATCATTTTGATCATTAAGGGACAATATAACAGGAGAAATACCCCTATTTCAGTCTTGGTTAGCCTTATAGTTTCTCAGAGATGGAGATCAGTTTGTTTCTGAGGGAAATGGGGCACCTGTTTGTATCATTAATCTCTCAATCCCTGAACCAAATTATTTTGTGGGCTATAGATGTAAAACCCTATTTAAGGTTACTCAGACTGCATGAGTTTAACCACAGACAGAATTTGGCACAGTGTCTTTAAATCTAAATTAGAAACATGTGAAACAGAAAAAATGTAACATTTTGCAAGCCTGCTGGATGAATTCCCCTTCCCCTGGGTTTTAGACTCTTTCACAGAGACAGTCACTCTCCTTCACATGTAGCCTGTCAGGATTCCCAGACTGAACTTTGTAATAGAGAATTAGAGCATTCATATTTCTATGAGATAGCTACCAATCACATGGGATGTTGTGAGGTATCTTGCACTGACCATTTTTTTCTCAGTGGGATTATATCATGATAATCACCCCCTTTAGGGGAAGTCCTATGTTATTTTAATAAGCCTAATATCCCCCTCTTCTACACAATTTTATTCTGGTCTTTTCTTGTTTATGGTTCTGTGCCTGTATGAGATGTACATGTATTGTGACCTGGAAGTGAAGTCAACCTTTTGAATGATAATTAGCATTAGGGTTGCCAACCCTCCAGGATTGTCCTGTAGTCTCCAGGAATTAACGATTAATCTTTAATGAAACATTAGCTATGTGATGAAACCTCCAGGAATACATCCAACCACAATTGGCAACAATAATTAGCACTTTCAGTGGACCCACATAGATATAGACTTTTCTCATCAAATCTGGAAGGAAGATATAGAATTTTCTCCACATATCTATTAAGGTTTCTTCAAGCTAGAACTCACATGATTAAGATTGTGCCAGTGTTTCCAATATAAATCCTTTATTTCAAATATTTTTTATCTTAGATCAGGTTCATGCCTCACATCAGGTCATTTGCATCAGTGGAGCTACACCAAAGATTAATTTGGCCTGTTATAGAATCATAGAACTGGAAGGTACATCAAGAGATTATCTAGTCCAGTCCCTTGAACTCAAGGTAGGACTAAATATTATCTAAACCTTCCCTGACAGCTGTTTGTCCAACCTGCTCTTAAAAATCCCTAATGATGGAGATTCCACCACCTCCTTACGCAATTTATTCCAGGGCTTAGCCACCTGACAGCTAGGAAGTTTTTCCTAATGTACAACATAAACCTCCCTTGCTGCAATATAAACCCATTGCTTCTTGTCTTATCCTCAGAGGTTAAGAAAAACAAATTTTCTTCCTCCTCCTTGTAATAACCTTTTACATACTTGAAAACTGTTATCATGTCCCCACTCAGTCTTCTCTTCTACAGGCTAAACAAAACCAATTTTTTCAATCTTCCCTCATAGGTCATGTTTTCTAGACCTTTAATCGTTTTTGTTGTGCTTCTCTGGACTTTCTCCAATTTGTCCACATCTTTCCTGAAATGTGGCACCCAGAACTGGACACAATACTCCAGTTGAGGCCTAATCAGCGCGGAGTAGAGCAGAAGAATTACTTCTCATGTCTTGCTTACAATAATCCTGCTAATACATCCCAGAATGGTGTTTGCTTTTTTTACAACAGTGTTACACTGTTGATTCATATTTAGCTTGTGATCCACTATGATCCCCAGATCCCTTTCCACAGTACTCCTTCCTAGGCAGTCATTTCCCATTTTGTATGTGTGCAACTGATTGTTCCTTCCTAAGTGGAGTACTTTGTATTTGTCCTTATTGAATTTCATCCTATTAACTTCAGACCATTTCTCCAGTTTGTCCAGATCATTTTGAATTTTAATCCTATCCTCCAAAGCACTTGCAACCCCTCCCAGCTTGATATCATCCACAAACTTTATAAGTGTACCCTCTATGCCATTATCTAAATAATTGATGAAGTTATTGAACAGAAACAGACCCAGAACCAATCTCTGTGGGACCCCACTCGTTATGCCCTTCCAGCATGACTGTGAACCACTGATAACTACTCTCTGGGAACAATTTTCCAACCAGTTATGCACCCACCTTATAGTAGCTCCATCTAGATTGTATTTCCCTAGTTTGTTTATGAGGTCATGCGAAACAGCATCAAAAGCCTTACTAAAGTCAAGATATACCACATCTATTGCTTCCCCCCATCCACAAGGCTTGTTACCCTGTCAAAGAAAGCTATCAGGTTAGTTTGACACGATTTGTTCTTGACAAATCCATGCTGACTGTTATTTATCACTTTATTATCTTCTAGGTGTCTGCAAATTGATTGCTTAATTATTTGCTCCACTATCTTTCCAGGTACAGAAGTTAAGCTGACTGGTCTGTAATTCCCCGGGTTATCCTTATTTCCCTTTTTATAGATGGGCACTATATTTGCCCTTTTCCAGTCTTCTGGAATGTCTCCCGTCTTCCATGACTTTTCAAAGATAATTGCTAATGGCTCAGATATCTCCTCAGTCAGCTCCTTGATTATTCTAGGATGCATTTCATCAGGCCCTGGTGATTTGAAGAAATCTAACTTGTTTAAGTAATTTTTGACTTGTTCTTTCCCTATTTTAGACTCTGATCCTACCTCATTTTCACTGGCATTCACTATTTTAGACATCCAATTGCCACCAAGCTTCTTGGTGAAAACTGAAACCAAGAAGTCATTAAGCACCTCTGCCATTTTCACAATTTCTGTTATTGTCTTTCCCCCCTCATTGAGTAACGGGTCTACTCTGCCCTTGGTCTTCCTCTTGCTTCTAATGTATTTGTAGAATGTTTTCTTGTTTCCTTTTATGTCCCTAGCTAGTTTGATCTTGTTTTGTGCCTGGGCTTTTCTCATTTTGTCCCTACATACGTGTGTTATTTGTTTATATTCATCCTTTGTAATTTGACTGAGTTTCCACTTTTTGTAGGACTCTTTTTTGAGTTTTAGATCATGGAAGATCTCCTGGTTAAGCCTCCTCCTCTTGCCATACTTCCTATTTTTCCTATGCAGTGGGATAGTTTGCTCTTGTACCCTTAATAATGTCTCTTTGAAAAACTGCCAACCATCTTCAATTGTTTTTTCCCTTAGACTTGCTTCCCATGGGATTTTACCTAACAACTCCCTGAGTTTGTTTAAGTCTGCCTCCTTGAAATCTATTGTCTTTATTGTGTTGTTCTTCCTCCTACTTACTATTCCTTAGAATCATGAACTCTATCATTTCATGATCACTTTCACCCGAGCTGCCTTCCACTTTCAAATTCTCAACCAGTTCTTCCCTATTTGTCAAAATCAAACCTAGAACAGCCTCCCCCAGTAGCTTTCTCCACCTTCTGAAATAAAAAAAAAATGTCTCCAATACATTCCAAGAACTTGTTGGATAATCTGTGCCCTGCTGTTTTTTCCCAACAGATGTCTGGGTAGTTGAAGTCCCCCATCACCACCAAGTCTTGTGCTTTGGATGATTTTGTTAGTTGTTTAAAAAAAGCCTCATCCACCTCTTCTTCCTGGTTTGGTGGTCTGTAGTAGACCCCTACAATGACATCACCCTTGGTTTTTACCCCTTTAATCCTTACCCAGACACTTTCAACAAGTCTGTCTCTTGTTTCTATCTCAACGTCAGTCCAAGTGTATACATTTTTAAAGTATAAGGCAACACCTCCTCCCTTTTATCCCTTTTATCTATAAAAGTTTTCATAAACTGAAATTTTTACTTGATATGGAAGAGTCTCTGCATAAGAACTGAATTCTGTGTGTAAATGCATTCCTGAAAGTCCTCCTTTCCATCTTTGTTATGTGCATTTTCCCTTTGTAATCTGACAGGCAATATAGTCTAGCATTCAAGAAAAGTACTGAGACTTGAGGCTCCTGGGTTTTATTCCTGGTTCTGCCACTCACCCTCTGTAACAGCTCCTTTAACTTCTCTGTGGGCCAGATGATGAAGCCCTGACCAATGTCCACTGGAGCTGGCTTTTCTCAGTCTCCATCCAGGAAAAGAGAGTACTGTACGTGACCCATACCATCCCCTTTATCAACTATCTGGTGTTGTTGTTCCAGCCATCCCTTTTTGGATCCATTGTGCAAAGCTTTTTATCTTCAACCCTATCTATGAGAGTTGCAGATCAAGCACATACTATGTCAACAATTCATAACCTGTGTTTCACTTCCACCTTTGCCATGATAGCAATACTTGGCTTACCTGATATATTGGACTTTGAGTAAGATCTATCTTGAAAGAAACATTGGAGCATTTAATGTTTTAGGGTAACCTTCCAAGTTATAAGACTTTTAAAACTTGACTATTAAGTATTCTTTTGCCCCTACACATTGAAATGATTAAGTAAGGTGAGCAGTTTTTGTCCCCCAGAATGACGCCTCTGGCTCAAACATTTTGAACTAGTGCCACAAGAAGTGATTGATAATGAAAAAAAACATCAAAAAGAACAAACCCACTAAACCATCCTGCCTCTGGATGTCTCAGTGTGTCCTGACTTCTTTGTGCCTATCTTTCAGACTGTATTCTTCAGAGTTGGAACTGTCTTTATTTTTACGCATTGGACATGCACCAAGAACACTGTCACCACTGAGCAAATAATAATAGTAATTCACATTGATTTGCTAGTGTTTCTTTTGGTTCTTAGCTGTGGTTGGGGAAAAAGGTAAACTCAGAAACAACAGTATCAGAGGGATAGCCATGTTAGTCTGGATCTGTAAAAAGCAACAGAGGGTCCTGTGGCATCTTTAAGACTAACAGATGTATTGGAGCATAAGCTTTCGTGGGTCTGATGAAGTGGGCATTCACCCACGAAAGCTTATGCTCCAATACATCTGTAAGTCTTAAAGGTGCCACAGGACCCACTGTTGCTTTTTTCAGAAACAACAGTGGGTAGTGGAACCACTTGAAGCCATATTCTGTCTTTGGATGGGTACATGTCTCCTTTTGACTGGAGATTGATGGGTACAAGTCACATGCATGCAAAGATTTTCGGTTATTGGGTTAGTGTGTGGGTGCTGGGTGATGTTGGTGGCCTGTGATATACAGGAAGTCAGACATAGATGACCTGGTGATACCTAATGGTATTAAATTCCAATACTTTATGACCTATATAGTGGTAAGCAACTGTGCGTGGAAAGGAAGAAATTAAACCAAAAGCCCTATGCCTTAACAGTGTGGCTGACTGGGCTTCAGGCCCCACCCTAGACTGTGGGACTAGCTGGGATACAGTATGGGTAGAGGACACAAAGCAAAGATCTAGAATGTGCAGAGAAAACTGTTCCCAGCCCTGGAGATCTCCAGGTAGTCACATGAGAGACCATCCCTCAACATTCTGCTCAGCTTTGTTCACCCCACTGGAGTACCACCAGTATGGCTGTTTGGTAGTTTTGGTGCATTGACCCCAGAGCCACTACCACACTCTGAGACCCCTATGCTGGTAGTCACAGAACTCAGAATTAGTTAACGTTGCTCTGAGCAGCCTTATACATGGACATTAATGTAAAATTAATGTCAGTTGTGTAAAACCAATGTTTTCCTGCTTTTTCCTCCCTTCCTGTGTGGAACTTGTCCAGAAAGGATGGAGACAACTATGCAGCAGGGGAGGACCATATGCCCTTGTAAATTACAATGGGATTATTTACACTATTTTCACCACACAGTGGAAGGAAACATGGGGGCTGTAGTAAATGGCTAGAAATCAAAATGAACTTAGTGACTGGTTGGAAAGGATACATGAACTGGGGCTAATGCAGTGTCACCCCACAGCCATTATGGTGCTTCAAATTACATTTAATTTGTGTTGGATTTCTTCTCTCCTGAGCTTCCAAATGGATTTTTTATAGAAGATCTGATTTTATTACTGTTTATTGCCATTAGACAAACTAGTTAAATTTGACCTTCTGTTATCTAATAAATCCCATCTGGTTAGATGGTAAGTGTCGTTCTGTAGAGAACACAACGGAGCTCCTTAAATATCTTCTTTTTGTGAGGCAAGTCTAGTGTTTTAGCCCAAGACCTAATGCAATGAATAAAAATAAAGGAGAGCTAGATGAAATGTGTAACATAAAACTGTACATCATACCTCAGAAAGCACAGACATGATGTTTGTCAGAATGAATTTATTATTATGTGACGGTATGAATATGAATTGGAAGTGGGGTGCAATGTTCTATTTTGCATGGATGAATTGTGGCATATTTCTATTTTCTCAAGACATGCTATATTAACCACCTAATTTCCTTACACTGGTGGTAAGTGGATTGTCTCTCTGGAGATTATTTTATGGAGTACGATAATAAGAATAGATATGGCCTGTTAATTCCACATGATTGTGGTTGTAACTATATTTAAAATGTCGACTTCATAGTAATCTGTGGCATTTGCATCTACCATTCTTTTTCAAATGCCAATAAAAAATAAATGGGCGTGACTCTAAAATTAAGCTATTAAAACAAAGATGTTACAGCTTGAGTCCCATCTCTATCTGGATTTCTAGCTGCCTTCACAATCCATGGTGTTCATATGCATGCACTTGGCTTCATTTATAACAGACATGCTCCATTAAGAATTACAGGGGCTTGTCTTATTGGCAGAGTGCCAGTAAAGAATCCCTTGAGTGTTGTGTCTTCACTATGGTGAAGGATACTACAGGCTCATTAAAGATAAAGATGTCAGCCATGAGATGCAAATCCAGATCTGGGTTTGGTTTGTGTTTAAATGCTCACCCTTCCATCCCCAGAGTAGGACAGGAGATAGGATCCAAGTTTTTTGATTCAGAACAATCTCTAGTTAGAAATAAACATGATCCTAAACAAAGGGAAGTCCAAAAAATAGTTGGATTTAAGTTATTAGCTTCTCTATGCAGGTGAGCACAATGTTAGTATTTAATAAATAAACTATTATAATGCATTTTACATTGTGCCCTTCAGGGCAGCAGCTTCAGGATCACTTGGACTAAAGTGAGAAGCAAGACTTCTAGAATAGGGGGTTGCTAGCGAAAATCCCTGCACTCTTCCCCCGATATTAAAATCTAGAAGTGCTCCTGCAGGCAATCCATGTGACCTCAGCTACTATGATGGTGAATGGGGACAGCCACAGTATCTTAAATAGGACCCAATCCTGTATAATGCTGGATTCCCTCTACTCCTGTGGGTATTAATGGGGGTTGGACATACTGAAGACCTTCCAGGGTAGAGCCCACAGTAACTCATATAAGCTTTCAGAGCTTGATCCTTCACCCATTACAGTCAATGGAAAACTCACAGTGACTTTAGTGGAGATGACATAGCCTGGTTGTTATTCCTGTGTATGGGCTGGAGTAGACAGCAGCTAGGTTAGGGTCACTAGATCTGGACTACCTTTGGCCATCCTCCACCCCCAAACTCCATCCTCTATGCTGGGTTATTCAAGGCCAGCACTTTGACAGCATGCTGTGGGAGCAGAGATCCCAAATATGTGGCTGTTGTGCCTCTGGTCCCACCACTCTGCCATGCCATTGGCTGAAATTGTGCAGAGAACTTCCCACTAGCTCTCTGCTCCAAGGTGAATTTCACCCTTGATATAAACAAGGCTAGCGTGGCTTTTGCTTTTTGGCAGTTTTTACCCAGATGTTAATATGGCGGATGTATGAGCCTTTTCTAATTCCTTTCAGTTCACTTGGGTTTGCAGTCCATGTTTTGCTTTGAATTCCAGGTTTGAACAAATCCTAAATCTCAAAGTGAAACTTATGTTGCAAATTAGGGTTGCAAAAATTGACCACACCAATCTTGGCTTCCACTTAAAACTGTAAATTGTTCCAGGTTTGCTTGAAAAAGGGCTGAAACCAGCCAAAAGGTTCACACAGGTTTATAGTGAGATCTGAGTCAAGTAAGTTTTCACCTGGTTTCAGGTTTTGTTACACCAGATTTATCAATTCTGAGGGTAATTTATGAGCACATGAATGACTGAAGGCCTTTGAAGGAGGCTTCTAAGGTTGAGTGTCACTGGAAGGACACTAGGTGAATTAGAAAAACCAAGCAACTTACCTTAAAAAGCACGCATTTCCACCCACCCACCTTCCCACATATATATTTGTGCAGTAACACTTTGAGATGTACCGGAATTTTATGAATGTGCACATTGAAAATTAATCTTTTGAAGGTCTGGTTGCCACTGACAAGACTCAACACACTCCATTACATGCAGTAGGTCAGATGCACCACAAGTGTCAGCAGGAGCAACTCCATTCACTTCAGAGGAGTTGAGCCCACTCATGCCAGTAGTAAATTTGATCCAGTAACTGCCTTAAAGCATATTTTATCCACAGCAACACACTGTGATTCAAATTCAGAGCAAATGCTGACATCTAGAGGTAGACTAGTAAGATGCTTTATTTATACAGCATCTTTCATGCACGTGTGACCACGAAAAGATTTAATTAATTCATTGTACAAGTCAAAATAAGGGTGATGGATAACAAGTAATATGATTACCCTCTTATACAACACATAGCTCAGGTGCAGATTAGCAAAAAAAAGTTAAGAGGCACAGGCTAGAAGTAAAGGAGAAGTTTTCTGAGGAGAAGTTAATACCACTGTATCCTCATATAGCCCATATGCCTGGGAAAACAGATGAAAGGAGACAGCAAGTGATAAAGTTGCTAGTATCTTCTTCCATGCATGGCATGGCCTCCATGAACTGATCCCTAAAGCCACTGCCCTCACTTCCTTCATATCCCGCCTCAAGACCCACTTCTGTTGTGATGCCTGTAAGAATATCAACCCTTAATGATGGCAAGGTTGAGGGACAGCTGGGGAGAGTCGACTCTCACCTTATCTATTAATTACACACAAAAAAGAACATGAAATGAACATGAGGGTTGCAAAGTCAAGCTCCCAGAATTAAGGTTGCCCCTGCAACCTTTAATGAGGCCCCCTTGATGTGTATGTGTTATGATACAGTCTTTAAGTGCATCTTCACATACTATTTTTTCCACTGGACCCCTGCCTCATGCAGTGCACAGGATGGACCATGCTTACTTAATGAGCAGCTATTAAATATTTTGTTTTATCTTCATTGTTCAGTGTGTGACCCTTGGCCTTATTTATTGCACACTATTCAAGCCCTGCTCTGAAAGCAGCATTATTAATCTTCTCATGGGCTTATCTATGGTGCACATCACTATAGTATCACAAACTTCATTAACTTTTCTTCACATCACTCCTGTGAGGTAAGAGGTAGTTATTATCCCTATTTTATAGATGGAGAACAGAGAGATTAAGCTAAAAAGTTTCCACTAATTTTGGGTGCCCAATTTGAGACACCTAGTTCCTGTTTTTTAGCATTTTATATGTTAAAAGCACAGCTCCCATTGACAGATTCAGTTCTGCAAATCAGTTCCCAAGGCATCAAGTTGGGCAGCCAGAAAATGAGGGAAACACAATTAGTGACGAACGGTGAAAATGCTGGCTTAAGTGACTTGCCAATCATCACACAGCAACTCTGTGGCAGAGGCACGGTATAATCTCCACGTAGCTCTCCAGGGCAGCATTCAATTGCCTTAACCATGAAACTGTCCATTTTGTTCCTACAATCCCCTTTCTCATTCAGTACACCCTTTCCAACCGCTGCAACAAATGAGGCAAGGGTCCTACAAACTACTGCTTCCTTTTACCACACTATCCTGATTTATCCCCAGAGCAGGTCCTGCCTATCCACTGAACGAGACAGGGGTCTTGTGGAAAACATAGTTTGTGATCATTTAATTAAAGATGGTATCATAATGGATACTTTCAAAAAGTCCTAACTAAGATTGCTTAGACAACCTTAGTTTTGGCATTTCCTAACTTCTGAGTACTTGATTTTGCAACCTTAATACCACTCTTTTACCATAGCTTTTTGTGTGAAATATCCTAGGTTTATAAAAAAACTGAAAAAAAATCCATCACAGTGGCATTATATTGATACCTACATGGGTCATCATCAGGGTTGGAACCTTCAGATCCACTATACAGACCTCTGCCACTTGAGCTAACTGAGTGAAAAATAGCAGTAGTAGGTTGTTCTCTATGTGAACCTGCACTAAACGAGGATGAGATGTACACTTTGGCAGTGGATTTCACAGATATTTTCTGAAAACAGAGGACTGGTGAGACTCAGGAATCTGGGGTTCTATTCCAGATTCTGGAAGGAAGTCGTATCTAGAGGGCACAGACTCTTCTGCCTGTTTTCCCCAAGCTTGACCCCTTCTGCCTAGTTCCCTCCAACCTGTCCCATCTCTTCCCCACCCCTTGCTCCTCATCCCAGTCAAATTCTCCTTTTGTACCCAGGCCCAGTGCTCTTCAGGTTTCTCATGCCTGTCCTAGTTGTCTTGCCCAGCCAGTTCCAGTTCCCCCTCCTAGTTCCTTGTCAGATCTGTCTCTTTCCGCCTTGCACAGGTTCCCAGTTCTAGTCTTCTTCCCTGAGCCCCTCAGCCAATCTCAGTGCGCCACACTACCTCTCTGGCTCCTTGTCCCAATTTTGTTTTGGCCTAACCAGTCCCAGTACTCCCCCCACATCCAGCTCTTTGTTAGATCTGTCCCCCACCCCCACTGTTCCCTCCCCACATGTTCCTCGTCTCAGTCTCCTTGTCCAGCTAGTTCCAATCTGCCCCCAACAAGCTCCTAGTCCTATCTTGGTGAACCCCATCCAGCCAACTGACTCTCAGTTCCCACTGTTTCCCTCACCAGATCCTAGCCCCAGTCTCCCTCCGCTCTGGCTCCCAGTCCCAGCCACCTTAACCAACCACCAGTTCCTGCCTTCCTTCTTCCCCCCACCGCCAGCTCTTAGTCCCAGTCTGTTGCCCAGTAAGTTCTGGTTCCTTTCCCCCTCCAGTCCCAGTCTCACCAGACTCTTTGTACCAATCTACTCCCTTCCCTTCCCTCTGTCCAGTTTTGACCCCTCTTGCATTTAAGTCAGGCGACTTCCTCCTGCACACTTCTGTGCGAGCAGGTGGGTCATAGAGAGGAGAGACAGGCTTCTATTTGCAGGTCCAATACTCAGCCCCAGCCTGGCTTGGAGCAGCTGGGAGCAGCCATTATAGGGAAAGCCCAGTAGCCTTGGGCTGGTGCGTCTCGGTCTCAGTCTCTTTGTGGGAATGGTGCATGCACAATCTGGTCACCACATGGGAACTATGAAGGGAAGGAGCGTGCTCAGTGAGAATAGAGATTTTAGTTGTTAAAATCAAAGAAGTCTTCAGTGAGGATAGGCAAACTGCGGTTTTCCAAAGCCTTTTAAATTGGCCAAATTTCAGCAGATTTTCCCAGAGATGGCCAAAGATACACCTCTGACCTAATGGTCTCCCCCTGCCAAATTTCAAGACTCTGCTTCAGAGTATGGGAGCACTAGACCTATTCAAAGAAAAAGTTACCAGAGTTTTCAATATGGGCAAAATAACGTTTTCCCTAGCCTTGTTCTTGGAAGTGACTGAACTGTTTTGGATGAAATAAACAAAAAACAAAACAAAACAACAACAAATTCAGCCTGCAACATACAGATGGTGTATAAAATTTCAGCCCAAATAGTTAAAGTTTGGCAAAGTTATAAGCAACTGAAAATATGGTCTTAGAATTGGAAGTGTTGGGCAACCTTAATAATAGGTAGTGCTGCTACCAGCCTATAATAACAAAAATTGCAAATGCTTGAATATATTAGATTGTATTCCTCTTCTCCTATTCTTCATACATTGCGTGGCTCTTAGATTGTACACATTTAGAGCAGACCCCCCACACTATTTGCCCACCTGTAGATAGGAGCATTTTGTTCTAGGTAGCTTTACATGTTCCACCAGAACCAAAAAGAAGTGGTGCAGGTTCCAGAATTTTGGTCATTTTGAACTGGACAGGACAGTGCTGGAGACTACAGTGGAAGGAACAATCCCACATCTGTGATTACTGCTCTAGAGAGGTTTTAGAGTAGCAGCCGTGTTAGTCTGTATCCGCAAAAAGAACAGGAGTACTTGCAGCACCTTAGGGCAGGTCTTCACTACAGGGGGGTCAATTTAAGATACGCAAATTCAGCTATGTGAATAGTGTAGCTGAATTTGATGTATCGGAGCCGACTTACCCCGCTGTGAGGACGGCGGCAAAATCGACCTCCGCGGCTCCCCGTCGACGGCGCTTACTCCTACCTCTGCTGGCGGAGTAAGCGCATCGATTATCGATTGTCGCATCCCGACGAGATGCGATAATTCAGTCCCCGAGAGATCGATTTCTACCCGCTGATTCAGGCGGGTAGTGTAGACCTAGCCTTAGAGACTAACAAATTTATTTTAGAGAGAGCAGCATGAACTCTATATGGCCACAAGATGGCACATGAAAACACAATCAAGAAGAAAGGCCGTCTAACCTAACAGAACAGTGGCATTTTCTAGCCTGCCAGCCACAAAAGGAATGATTGATCTGTGTTGTTTATTAGTCTTGCAGAGCCCAATACAACCCTCATCAAAGTCAACAGAAGCTTGTCCATTGACTTCGATGGGAGTCTAATAAGCCCTTATAGAGAACTAATCTTGAAAGCGTAGCATAACAACAATTAGGTGGATTACATCACATTTCAAAGTAATAATTGAGCTTTTTAAAATGATGATTTTTGAAAGCACAGCAGGCTAGTCCAATGACCAGCTGGCCTAGTGGTGAGGCCTTAGTTCTACAGTTTCCAGCAGCTTAGTTGTCCTGGAGAGGCCCCAGCTGTGGCCTCATTTACTCCTGTCTGCTCCAACTCAAGAGGATCTGTCCCTATCAAAAAGCAGGCAGGGAGATCCAGGGCCACCCACCGCACCAGGTCCCAACCCAGTGCCCCCAGGGGTTATCATAGCCCAGTTACTGAGCTACCCCAAATTAGGCTTTCCCCTGAGTTCTCCTCCTATCAGTCTGGAGCTCTTCAGTTTGGGTTATGATCACTGGCTTAGAAGTTTTTTCTCCATCTCTTAATGACCTGTTCAAGCATCTCCTTTAGGGCTTTCAGCTCCCAAAGAGGGGAGAATCCAAATCCCTGCTACTAGAGTAGCCTTCACAAAGCTGTAACCTCTCCTAACACAGCTGTCAAAACCAGCCTTGCTTGTTAGTTCAGCATACAGCTCCTTCCCTGCTGTCCCTGAGCCACCAGTGTTCTTTTCAACCTGCATCTGCTGAGGGCAGGGGCCCCTTGGCCCAGCATTGGTCTGGTTCAGTGTGGGGCCTGCAGGCTCCATCAAGAAAGCAGTATCTAGTCAATATGAAGTTTATTACCCGTTCCCAATATGGTCACAATTAAGGTAAATGATTCTTTGGGGGGTTTCTATATTTTCCTTGTGTTACTCACTATCCCATTCCTGACCAAGTACATCTGTTAAGATGCTGTCCTCACCTGGAAGCAATATGTGAAGGATTTGTTATTATTTTCTCTCCTACTTTTATCTTCTTTTTATGGGTCATTTTGTTTCCCCATTTTTTATCTCAATGTCCACCCCCCATTTTTAGATGCACCAGAAATTTTCTACTGCTTCAAGACACTGCACCTGATCTAGGACTAGTTCATTTCCACAATGCTTATATATTCCACCTAACTAGGGAACAAGAGTCCTAGCAATGATTTTTATTATGTATATAGTGCTGCAGAAGTTCTGAGTTCTCTGAAAATCAGTTCCTCTACACAGTAGCATCTGTGATCCCCATTAGCCAGGTCACTGGCTGGCTGGCTCTGGGAACTGTGAGGTGCACAGGCTAATGTGATGCTGAGAGGCACAGGCATGACAAGAAATCTTAGTACTAATTTGTAAGTCAATTTTCAACCAATCAGTGTCTGGTGCGTGACTTATAAATGTTTCACTTAATTGCTTATTTGATGTGAAGCATTGTGGTAGCTGCATGTAGATTTAATTTCACTATGAAATGTAAGATGTGTACAAATAAGTAATATACATTGTACAAAAACAGGACAAGAGACTGGTTGCTCTCCAGGGCACCGTCGTCACCTACAGATCTACTGCATTTTCAGTGGAGACTCTAATTGGCAGTTAGAGCAGTGTTAAGCCATTGTGCACCACCCAGAACTGGGTTGCTGGAGTGGCCACTGAGTCACACCACACTAGGAAGTAGCACTGATGCTGTTCAGCCCCCCACCTTGCTGTAGAATCTCTCCCTTCTACTCACTCAAACCTGCCTGATGCTCTGCCCCTGAAATCCATTAGAAAACTGAAGCTGTTGCAAAACATGACAGTCCATTTGTTAAGCTTTTTGTTCTAGTGATTTGTTATCTTCATTGGCTGCCTATTGGAATCCCAGTGGAGTTTAAGGCATTGGTTTTCATTTATGAAACCCAAGATAGCCTGGGGCCTGCTAGTTTGAGAGGCTACTACATTTGTTATCAGCAAAGGTGTTTTAGATAGAGTCCCCGCAGTTTACGAGGAAGGAGGTGCTGGCAAGGTGTTTTCCCCTTGGGGCTCTCAGCATTGGCACTCACTCCCATCTTTGATTTGAAATAGCTGAAATTTGTTGATTCTCTGAGTATGCTGCACTGTCTTGTTTTGGAAGTGTGTGTGTGGGGGGTGGGTGGGGGGGAGTAAGAACAATGAGAGTCGATATGGGGACAGTGCTGATTTTTTCAGCTAATTCACATTTTTTGTGTGGAGAGTTTGACACTAAGCACCCCTGTATTTCCACCCTACACACCATTGTAATAATCCTGTACAAAATATGAGGGATCGTTTGAAAATGAATAGCTCCCAGATTATCAGTATTCTTGTGTGATGTGTCTACACAATGTGGATTAAGAGTTATGCATATATGTTGGAAATATAACTAAAGTGTGTGTATAACCAGGCATATACGGGGAGTTGTTAAACAGGTCTATCCTAAACAAAGGAACATGTGTTAACTTCAATTTATATACAAGCAGTAAACAGAACCATCATGACAGCAGGGGGAGGAGATAGCAGGAAACAGAACAATTTGTATTTAAGACAACAAGTGGGAGAAGACTGAGCATGGAGCTTCCTTCACTCCCAGACTCCATGTCGCTTGCATACTTCCTCAAGCTTGCATACACTTCCCTTTGAGTAGTAACCTTCAGAAGAATTCATTGCAAAGGTTCACTGGTCTATAAAAACAGGACAGTTGAACCTCAAGTGATAGGGAATTGAATTATAAAATTGTATGCAGTGAGGTCTTTTCTGAAGGTTAGTGACACACTTGTAATTCATATCATTGTGAATTGTATGTATTAACACTATCTGACATAGATACTTGATGATGTTATGTTTTAAAGTCTGTGGCCAAACAGGGAGAAACAAGTTCCCCCCCAGACAGGAGAGAGGGAGTTATTTATCTGTCTCCTATGTAAATGAAGTACGGTGGAATGAAAACAATGGAAGCCCCATTTACATACAGGGGATGAGAAGTCCACAGGACAAGAAGAAAAGCATGAGGTCATCCTGCCTCTTGAAACAAATTAATTGAACTTTGGAGAACATGAGCAAAGGCAGACACCATCTTTGGCATCCATCATTAGACAGACACAAGGGAACAGAACCCTGGCAAGCTGAGAAAGATGGATCCTTCAACCAAATGGGAGTTGAAGTTTCTCAAAATTGAATATAGGTGAGGAACCATCTTGAACAAAGCCTGTATCTAGACTTTTAGATGTGTGTTTTCACTTTTCTTTGCTTGTAACCCTTTCTACCTTAATTCCTTTTACTTGGCATCACTAACCTATGTTCTATTGTTAATAAATTTGTTTTATTTTTACTATAAATCACTATGTTTGAATTAAAGTGAATGTTAACACCAGTTTTTGTGGCAAGCTGGTGGGTTTGGTGTCTTTAGAGGAACAAATTAACCTTATTATTTCTCTGAACTGTCCAGGAGAGGGCTGGGCATTGTAGAGCACACAGTTTTGGTAAAATTCAGGACTGGGGGCGTGTTGGGGTCACCCTGAAAGTAGTAACCCAGGCTGGTAGAAACCAGAGTGGGGATGTTGGGCTGTAGACAGACTGCTGGGGTCAGAGCTGCTGAACCAGGGCTGTCTAGCACATAGATACTCAAGAAGTGACCTGCATGCTGATCGACTGGTTGAGCATGCCAGGTTGGAGCTATAGCAGCAAAACATTGTGAGTCACCCAGAATTGCAGGACAAGTGGTAACACAGCTACTTACTGGTGTGGATTGCACCCTGAATGGGGCCAGCATGCTGGATTTGCTATTTTGTGATATGAATGTGCATGTATAAAATTGTTAGTGATACCTGGATCAGGCACAATTCCTATAGGAGCTTTGCTGCCAGATATGAGGAGGCACCAGGGAGTCACAAGAAGAGGAGCTTGCCAGCTGGAAGGGTCCTTGCCTCTGCAGCTGTGTGTGGGAAGTCTTCTTCCCTGCAACACTCTGTTGCTGAAGGACAATTCACTGGAAATTCTGCAATGTGAACCTTATTGAGTTTTCTGTCTTCTTGGCCACTTCCTGTAAGGCCACTCCAGAGAGGATAGCACCTCTGTTTAAAACAAGAATCCCTCCACTTTCCCCCATACAACTAAAGGCTATTGTGTGATTGTGGAGGCAGAGGCAAGACTCAAATATTTATGTCTTTTGCAAGCTGACTTCAGAGACGAGGCCAACTAGCCCAGGAGGGTACACTGCCTTGGAGAGAGGTCCAGGTGAGTCATTCAGCAAGTTGAGTGGCACCTCCTAATAATGGTGTTATAAAAACTTGCATGGTTTAGAGAGATAGATTAGTCAGTAAAGCTTTGCACTAAAGGATTTCCTTGAAATATACTCACTGCCAGTATACATTGGCCACCTCCTTCTGATCAGGCAGTACCTATAAGACCATAGAATAATAGAATATCAAGGTTGGAAGGGACCTCAGGAGGTCATCTAGTCCAACCCCCTGCTCAAAGCAGGACCAATTCCCAACTAAATCATCCCAGCCAGGGATTCCACCACCTCCCTAGGTAACCCATTCCAGTGCTTCACCACCCTCCTAGTGAAAAAGTTTTTCCTAATATCCAACCTAAACTTCCCCCACTGCAACTTGAGACCATTACTCCTTGTTCTGTCATCACCACTGAGAACAGTCTAGATCCATCCTCTTTGGAACCCCCTTTCAGGTAGTTGAAAGCAGCTATCAAATCCCCCCTCATTCTTCTCTTCTGCAGACTAAACAATCCCAGTTCCCTCAGCCTCTCCTCATAAGTCATGTGCTCCAGCCCCCTAATCATTCTTTTGCCCTCCGCTGGACTCGTTCCAATTTTTCCACATCCTTCTTGTAGTGTGGGGCCCAAAACTGGACACAGTACTCCAGATGAGGCCTCACCAATGTCGAATAGAGGGGAATGATCATGTCCCTTGATCTGCTGGCAATGCCCCTACTTATACAGCCCAAAATGCCGTTAGCCTTCTTGGCAACAAGGGCACACTGTCGACTCATATCCAGCTTCTTGTCCACTGTAACCCCTAGGTCCTTTTCTGCAGAACTGCTTCCTAGCCATACGGTCCCTAGTCTGTAACAGTGCATGGGATTCTTCCGTCCTAAGTGCAGGACTCTGCACTTGTCCTTGTTGAACTTCATCAGGTTTCTTTTGGCCCAATCCTCTAATTTGTCTAGGTCCCTCTGTATCCTATCCCTACCCTCCAGCGTATCTACCACTCCTCCCAGTTTAGTGTCATTTGCAAACTTGCTGAGAGTGCAGTCCACGCCATCCTTGAGATCATTAATGAAGATATTGAACAAAACCGTCCCCAGGACCGACCCTTGGGGCACTCCGCTTGGAACCGGCTGCCAACTAGACATGGAGCCGTTGATCACTACCCGTTGAGCCCAACGATCTAGCCAGCTTTCTATCCACGTTATCGTCCATTCATCCAGCCCATACTTCTTTAACTTGGTGGCAAGAATACTGTGGGAGACCGTATCAAAAGCTTTGCTAAAGTCAAGGAACAACACATCCACTGCTTTCCCCTCATCCACAGAGTCAGTTATCTCCTCATAGAAGGCAATTAGGTTAGTCAGGCATGACTTGCCCTTGGTGAATCCATGCTGACTGTTCCTGATCGCTTTCCTCTCCTCTAAGTGTTTCAGAATTGATTCCTTGAGGACCTGCTCCATGATTTTTCCAGGGACTGAGGTGAGGCTGACTGGCCTGTAGTTCCCCGGATCCTCCTTCTTCCCTTTTTTCCACCAGTGTGGAAGCAGCATACAATAGTGAATTATCAGGGGGTAGCCGTGTTAGTCTGTATCTACAAAAACAACAAAGAGTCTGGTGGCACCTTAAAGACTAACAGATTTATTTGGGCATAAGCTTTCGTGAGTAAAAACCTCACTTCTTCGGATGCATCCGAAGAAGTGAGGTTTTTACTCACGAAAGCTTATGCCCAAATAAATCTGTTAGTCTTTAAGGTGCCACCAGACTC